>NC_072733.1:78310090-78610090 GCF_026930045.1 Uloborus diversus
AAGTTGCACTTTGAAATTTACTTCATCAAAATTAGTGCCGTAGACAAGACACAAAGATGGCTACCTTTCCCCTGATTTTGGAAGGTTTATTATTACTATAGAAACGAAAGCATGTGACATCAATAGCCAATCATTGCACGTCGGGCTTCGCTTTTCTGACTTGGAGTTATGGACGATCCACATCCCATTCCCGACGAAGTCAGGCAGGTTTTGGAGGCGCGAAAACTGGTTTTCGAGCTCAAAATGACGTCACATGTCCGAAAGCGGGAATCGTGTAAATCGGCACGTAAAACTGCAGGAATACTTGAATTGTTCTTTCTGACACAGAAAAGTTATTTTGTCCTTTTGAGTGCATTAGGAAAAGTGCTTAATATTTTGAAAAAAAATCTGTTATTTATTTCTACTAATGGCTTTTATCGCAACCATATAGAGTTCAAGATATCAAAATTGAAAGGAATGCTAGGCAGTGGCGGATTTATTAGGCACCCCCTCCGTAACCGTCGTTTACTGATAACAATTATAGGAAATAGAAGAAATTACTAGTTTTTTCGCGGCGTGGTAGGCGAATGTGAGGTTGTGATTTTTTTCTCGAGTTTGTGAGTTAGGTTTTGTTAAAGGGGTTTTTCTTTTATTTCCAATTGCGTTTCTCCAGCTATGCATGTTGCTCGTGCATGGTTTTTGTTTTTATTTTTCTAAGAGGAACTTGTTTATATGGGGCCAAAAAGGAAGGCTAGCCCTAATAAGGAGGTGGTTGTTAATGGTAAAGAGAAAATTACCAAGCGAAATGAATTTATATATGAAGCTAGTATGTCTAGGAAAGAAAAAATTAGGGCTGCCATGACAAATGGAGTCGATAAAATTAAAATAGTTATTTTCGGAGTTAACAAGGAGATACCAAAGAACAAAGGGATGAAGTTCCACAAAGAAATAGAAAACTTAATCTCAAAAGAAGATGAAGTATATTTTACCAGGAACGGCAACATAATTGTGAGTACCAAAAACGAAGACACCATGAAAAAGGTGAGTGAAACTAAAACTTTTCTGGATATTGAAGTTGGAACAAGACTATTAGAAGATGCCATAAGCACAAAGTATATACTAAGAAATGTAGATGAAGATTTGACCGTAAAATTCATTGCAAACAAACTTGAGGAAAGGGGAGTTTACGTAACGCAGGTGATAAGATTTAAGAAAAAAGAAACTGAGGTACCAATCCCGATTGTTTTGATAAAAGAGTTGGGAATCACAACTAGAACAGAATTTAAAATAGGATGCATTAACTTCCGAGCTAATAAATACATAGAAAAACCTTTGATTTGCAAAAAATGCAAAAAAATAGGTCACCCAGCAAAGTATTGCAAGGGAGAAGTTAGATGCTCAGATTGAGGAATGACACACGAAAATTGTGGAAAAATAACAGCTTGCTTTAGATGCAATGGTAGTCACAGTGCAGAGGATAAAAGTTGTCCTGTTCTAAAGAATTATACAAACAATAAAGACAGGAAAGAACAAGAAAAAAATAAAACATATGCAAAAGTGGCTAGTGAAAATAAAGTTGAAAATGAAAACAAAGACTTAATCATTAAGCAGTTAAAAAAAGAATTAGGAGAGAAAGATGAAGAAATAAAAATGCTGAAGCAGGAAATAGACAAAATTAAAATTGAATTACAAATATTGAGGTACAATAACACCTACAACGACAAAGCTGAAAATAGTAATTTTAATACAGTGGAAGTTCAGCTGATTAAGCAATATAGAGAGATGAGGAAGGAAAATCCAAAAATCAATTTAATCCCAAGTGCAGAGAATCTTTTACCTGAAGCTGAACTGTTGGGAGGTCTACCAATTGATGGAGACCCGATGGAAAGTGACCAAGAGGAATACAACTCTCTTTAGGGGGTTGTTCTTTTTCTTTTTTTTTTTCATGTTCAGGGACTGTTTTCTTTTGTCATGGAATTGCCGCAGCTTGGCTAAGAATCTTATTTACTTAAAAAATTTGATTTCATGGTTATCTCCTTTCGTTATTTGTCTCCAGGAGACCTGGTGCACAAAGAATAAAATCCCCACTATAAGTGGCTATCATAATTTTAGTTATGAAAGACCACCTCCCTGCAAAGGGGGTGGACTTTGTATATATGTCAAAACAGACATTCCTGTCACTGAAGAAGTAATAGACATTACCAATTCCAATTTTGAAATTAATAGTGTGACTATTGTTTACAATAGCAAGTATTATCAAATTATTAACTGTTACAGACCACCAGGTAAATTCACTGAAGGGGACTTAAACGTTTTAAAAAAGATCCAAAAGGGAAATAATCAAATTTTTACTGGTGATTTTAACGCTAGAAATAAAATAACAGGAGACAAAAAACATACAATAGCTCAATTAAATTCTATGACTGGATCCAAGAAAAAAATATCTGCATAATCAATAAAAATATTCCAACCCATATCAACAAACAAAAAGATGAGGGAATATTAGACCTAACAATAGTCAGTTCTGAGCTAATTACAGAAATGGATTGGCATAGAAGCGATGAAAACGGCGAAAGTGATCACTACCC
Source organism: Uloborus diversus (assembly GCF_026930045.1). Lineage (NCBI taxonomy): Eukaryota > Metazoa > Arthropoda > Arachnida > Araneae > Uloboridae > Uloborus > Uloborus diversus. The sequence goes on from NC_072733.1 coordinate 78,312,658, forward strand.
CACTATAATCAGGATTGCTGAAAAAAAAACACACTCTAAAATTAAAAGGTATGTAAATTGGGACAAATTCAAAGATAATATGGATAAAATCATTCCTAATATAAATTTCAAGATTCTTAATTGCAATACATTTAATCAGGTGACAGAAATTATTACATCAAATATAGATAACGTAACAAAAATAGTGAAATATAGAAACAACAACTCAAACAGCAACTGGTGGAACTTAGAATGCTCAAAAAAGAAAAAACAGAAGAACCAAGCAAAAAACAAAGCCTACAGAACTCAAATGATAACTGATTGGATAGATTACAAAAGAAAACTTGCTCTTTTTAGGAAAAGCATAATAGAAGCAAAAAGAAAATATTGGGAAAACATAAATTATAACATTAAACAACCTAAAGACATATATAGATCGGTAAATAAATTAAAAAATATCATAAACAAATCAGCAAGTCCCAACCAAGTACTTATCAAGGAGGGAATTAAGTATTTTGAAGATAACGAACAGGCAGAAATGTTTGTGGAATACTTTAGCAAGAAAGACAAAACAGATAAAGAGAAACACATACTGGAAATTAATAATATAGGAAATTTTCAATCTTTTACGATGAAAGAACTTTTGGCCGAGATCAATAGTTTAAAGAATACGGCAGCAGGATCAGATGGAATAACAAACAGCATTATAAGAATGTTACCAGAAAAAACCAAGGAGCTATGCTTAAGACTTTTTAATTATAGCATACATACGGGTAATATGCCAAGTAACTGGAAGATATCAATGATTATTCCAATTTGCAAACCAGGAAAAAACCCACAGAATTTGGAGAGTTATCGACCAGTTGCACTAACACAATGTTTGTGTAAACTTATGGAAAAATTGATACTTAAAAGACTCACATGGTGGGAGGAGAAGAACCAGATTTTCCCAGAATTTTTACATGGTTTCAGAAAAGGGAAAAGTGCAGAAAACTGCATAGTACAAATTATTAATACACTAAAAAGGTTAAGAAAAGAAAAAAACTTTATCTTCCTTATCTCATTAGATTTGAAGGGTGCTTATGATAACATAAAATCAGATATACTGTTAAGAAAATTAAACAATTTAAAAATGGATCATAAATATATTAAATGGATAAAAGAATGGTTGACTAATAGAAAAATAGTGATTAGATGGAGAAACAAGATGTCTAAAGAAAGAAGTATTGAGTATGGACTGCCTCAAGGTTCCATATTATCACCATTCCTTTTCAATTGTTTCATGTCAGACCTGGTAGATAATGATGAAAGAAACAAACTATTTGTATACGCAGATGACATTTCATGTATTATATTCGACAAAAGTAGAGATGCAGCCATTAGGGCTATCAAGAATTTTATAGAAAAAATAGAAGAATGGTCGGACGACAACAAAATGATATTTTCGGCTGAAAAGAGTAGCATACAAAATATGACAGCGACTAGAAACAAATTCACTGAAAATATAAAGATAAACGGAAGGGACATTCCATGGAATACTCAGAACAAACTTCTTGGAGTGTACATTGACTATAATTTGTCCTGGAACAAATACACACAAGTAATTGAAAGGAAAATCAACAAGACTGCAAATGTCATTAAATTTTTGGGAGGTAGGACAGGTTTCTGTAATGATAACTTACTCAAAATAATCAAGCAAGTTATACTCCCACAAATTGACTATGGCAACCTGAGCAGAATCAAAGATACAAAATATAATAAGAATAAAATGGATGTCATCACAAACAAAGTCATAAGGAATGCTCTGAAATTAAACAATTTTGCCCCAAATGAAGTTATAAGACATTTTACAAATATTGACACATATGAAAGAAGACTAAATTGGAAAGCCACTAAGTGGGTCTTAAAGAAAATGTACCAAGATAATTCTTCAGAAAATATTAACTTGATTAATTCAATGGAACTGGATGAAAACATAGTAGATTTTTGTAACAACTTTATGACAAATTATAATACAAAAATATGGAAGGACACAAATTACGAAGAATACCCACCATGGCAATGCAGAAAACTGAAAATCATTACAGATGAAAGAAAATTTCAACAGACACAAATAAAAGAAGAAATTAAGCAAGACTTCCTAAAGTTTCTTACAGAAAATAAAGACAAAGAAATATGGGCTACTGATGGCTCCAAAAATGAAACATATGTAGGCTTTGGACTGTTAAACCAAGACAAATCTATTAAGAGAAAAATCAGAATCCCTAACTTCTGTTCCATTTTTACAGCGGAGCTTTCGGCTCTATATTATGCTGCTAAATATCTTATAAAAGCTGACATGCCAACAATTATTCTCACTGATAGTCTTAGTGCAATCAACGCCATCAGAAGTGAAAACAAAAATCAAGACACACTTGTGAAAATTACCAGATATTATTTGGAGAAGTTATCCAGCAAAAATTATATTTATTTAGTATGGTCCCCCAGTCATTCAAATATTGAATTAAATGAGGATGCTGATGCTCTTGCAAAGGAAGCTGCAAGTGGCTCAAACATTCCAAGCTTAAATATCACTACATGGAAAGACTGTAATAATTATCTGTTGAAAATGAAACATGAGGAGCAAATGAAAAATTGGGAAAAATCCAAATACTTTGAAAAATTTAAATTTAGAAAAATTCCCTCAAACAAAGGAAGTTACAAAGTCCAAAATAGAAGGATTGAAATTTTCCTGAATAGACTAATCTGTGACTGTTATATTACAAAAAGCAAACTTTTCAAAATGAAAAATACGAACTCCCCAAACTGTGATTTGTGTGACTCTCCTGAAACAATTGATCATATACTACATCATTGTACAAAAACAAAATCAAATAGAAAACGTTTAATAGAGCTTATTCAGAAATACAAAAATCCTCTTCGTATCAAATTTCTTGATCAAGATATTTTGTTTACTCCTGGGGTCGCTCAGGCTTTGTTTTCTTTCTTTGGTTGAGACTGTTTCGGTGTGGCATGCTTTCCCCGTTTGCTTTTTTTTTTTTTTTTTCTTTTGCTTTGGGGTTTCTTTCTCTTGATGCATGCTTTTCTGCTATAATCAATAACTTTTACCAAATAGTCTTCTATTTTTGGTTGAGAAAGTATCTTATCGTGATATTCTACTTTTATAGGAACAAGATAGACAAAGTTGGAAGAACTCTTCAATAGTGACTTTTATTCAAGGAAGTGAGGCAAGGCGAAAAGAATTCGCAGCCCTCCATAAATTTTTGGAGTCCCAGGACTCGAGATCAAATCAAATCAAATCAAGAAGAAATTACTAGGAATTGCTACTATTTTAATCAAGTAAATTATATAAATTTGCTTTAAATTAGTTTTAGACACTAGTATAGTCAAGGATGGATGGCGTTATCCACATTTTTTTAAAAATTTTAATCCAAGCTCGTTTCCTTCCCCGTTATTTAAACCACTGCTCGGCTTAAAAAAAAAAAAAAAAAAAAAAAAAAAAAAACTGAATTTTGACCTCTTGAATTCAAACTATGTTTTTCGCAATCAAGAATGTGTGTGTGTGTATATAGGCGTGTGTGTTTATGTGTGGGGGGTATATGTGTTTGTGTGTAGGGAGTATGTGTATGTGTGTATAGGCATGTGTGTTTATGTCTGTGTGCAGGTATGAGTGTGTGGGTAGTTGTGTGTATGAGTGTTTGTGTGTGTGTGGGGGGGATGTGTATGTGTGTACGTGCGTGTATGTATGCGTGTAAGTGTAGGATATGGACGCAACCTGGAGACGGTTTTCGCTAGAGTAGCAGCATCTTAAGGCAGCCGGTCGACGGTGATGCTGCAGAAGGTGCTGGCGGGAAAATAAAATGATAGGACCTCAAAACATTCAAATGAAAGCAATAAGCAATCGTGATTGCTCAATATATATATATATATATATATATATATATATATATATATATATATATATATATATATATATATATATATATATATTATATAAATATATTAATTTGAATCTTTGGCATCTTTTGAATTCAAATTATGTTTTTCGCAATCACGAGCGTGTGTGTGTATGAATGCGAGTGCGTGTTTGTGTAGGCGCATGTGTGTAGGTGCGTGTGTATGTGTGTATGTATGCATGTGTGTGCGTGTTGTGTATGCAGTACTGTGTATGCACGCGCGTGTGTGTAGACGCTCGTGTGTGTGTATGTAGGCATATGTGTTTGTGTCTGTGTGCAGGCATGAGTGTGTATATATATGTGCGTGTGTCTGTGTGTAGGAGTGTGTGTTTGTGTCTGTGCGCAGGCATGAATGTGTGTATGTGTGTGTAGGATATGGACGCAACCTGGAGACGTTTTCGCAAGAGGAGCAGCATCGTGAGGCCGGTCGACGCGACGGTGGTGCTGGTAGAGGGAGGTGGTGGGAAAATAAAATCATAGGAATTCAAAACAGTCAAATGAGAACAATAAGCAATCGTGATTGTCAAAAAATCAAAATGCGCTTGATATAATTCCTGGTGATTCTTATGTAAAATGGCCTACTGAATCCAAATACGACTGCAGTTTTTCCCCAATACGTCCTACTTTTTCTAAATTGTGCCCCCCCCCAAATTTTTTTTGTTTTCGACAGTTTCATAGCCAGTATTTTCATTTGGATTAAAAAAGAGCATTATTGTATTAGCTATAACACTCTTCTGAGGGGCTACATAGGTGCAAAGTTGAAAAGCATGAACATTTGGAGCAAGTTGGAAGACTCATGTATTCCTTCCATAAGTATTTGAAAAATCAACAAAACCGATCTCCTATTCATAGAGGGGGTTTGTTTTACATTCTTTTTTCACTTATTTTCAGCATAAATCCACAGTATAGGACTCAATCCTATGAGTTCTATGTCCGAAAAAATGTTCACATTGTAAAAAAAATAAATAAAATTATATTGGAAGCATCGTGCTTTGCATAGCAAAAACCATGCTCACTTTGATGTAAAAACATTTGTTTTTAAAGCCCTACTGAATGGGTGGGGGGAAGCAATTGACTCTCTGACCTAACGGGTCTGGGGGCTTTTACGGGTTTTCAACCGCCACCCCCTAGACTATAAATCCGCTCCTGATGCAGTGGCGGCGCGAGAGCAAAAGTAGACGTCGGCGACGCAGGTTTGCGAGGCCCTTTTAATCATAAAATATTCTCAGACAAATAATTGAATTCATGGAATTAATTTTTGTACTAACTATTGGCACTTAGGGTTCCTAATTCACTTAATTGCTAGGACGAAAACATTTTGTGATTAGTAGTGCAGTCTGAAAGAAGTTTTTTTGGTGGCGGGGGGAGGAGGCGGCACATTGACGGGGGGAAAATTACCTGATAAAAAGGGGGTTTCGGGGGTTCTCCCCCGGAAAAATTTTGAAATTTATAGTTTAAAAACGACATTTTAGGCTTTCTTTGCTGACGTTAAGGGAAAAAAGGTACAGGGTGTCTCGGTGGAAATTTCTAGAAAATGAAGCATTAAAAACACAATTATAGGCCATATTTATTGACCTTAGGGTCAGAGACTGTCCCAGATCGATTCTTTAAAAAAAAAAAAAAATAAACAAAACCAATCATTTGCAAATTCTCTAAATAAATTGAAGTTTAAAAAACGGAATTTTAGACAAACTTAGAAGATTTTACGGGAAGGAAAGGAACTCTTCCCTCGAAAATTTTTGAAAATTATGGCACTAAAAACTTTAGCAATATTTTACATTCAGGATCCATTCCACTTAAACTTTTTGTTAATGTAGTTTAAAAAGCCTAATTGCTTATGATATAAAAGAAAGACGGTATGGGGACCCTTGCCCGAATATTTTCTGAAATTCAAGCCTCAAAAATGCGATTGTAAGGCCATTTTTTGTAATATTAGGCTCGGTAATTTTTGAAATTCAAACTAAAAAAACGCAATTTTAAGCGATTTTCGATGTTGTTGAGTATTTGGTGGCTTTAGGCTGGAAATATCGCGAAATTAAGATCTGGGAACAAAATTTCATTAGTTGCTCCATAATGCTTTCGATGTGTGCGTTTTTATGTGTGTGGAGGGGGGGGGGAGTTCAGAGGAGCAGCATTTTGAATATTTTCTTACTTTTAGATGAACTTAGGAAACAAAAGAAAAAAGAAGGGAACTGAAAAGAAGAGCAAAAAGAAGGGGGTGGGGAGGAATAGAGTTAACTGATCAATAAGCTGCTGCCATTGAATATTTTTAACTCAGGCCCCGACAGAATTGGGTCAAATATTTGCTAAGTCTGGGCTCTGTGCACTCTCCCCTGCACACACTATTTTGATTACTTTTGCGTCTGTTGTATTTAATAAGAACTTCAATCAAAAACATGGAAATATCTTAAAACTTCTGAGAATTTACTTCTGAGAATTTTGCGAGGCCCTATCTGCGCGAGGCCGTCGGCAGCTGCCGACGCCTAGCGCCGCCACTGTCCTGATGCTAGGGGCTTGGTTGCTGGTGCTGTTTTTGTGCAAAAAGGATTGTGTAAAGTCGAGAAGGTCGTTTATAAATAATTCGATTCCGAGGTACATCGATGCCACAGTCCAAGTTAAGGGACATGCTAGTGAGGGCCCACGGACCAGAGGACATGGACGCCACCACCGAGGAGGGGACATGTATTCGTCAGGTCCCTCAGAAGAGTGTGTATTTTTAGCATGGAAAAAATATCAAAGAACATCTACTACTGTCAAGTAAAAACAATAAACAATCGTGATTGCTCAAAAAGGAAGGGGGAAAAAATCTTTTGAATATGTAGAAATATTTTAAAGGTGCAAAGAAATGGTAAACCATTCATTTGGTGTTGCGAAATATTTTTCTTTTGACTGTATTTTCCTTATTTATCTTTTCTCCCAGCATTTTACACAAACGAGTAAGTACAGTCCCTCAATATTTTTTTCGAGCAACGGGACCCCGGAGGAAAAACCAAAGACGGGGCGACCAACCGCTCGGTGAGCATATGGGTTTCGGCGCCCCCACACGATCGTCGCGAGAACCTCCGCAACGCTGTAACAGGGCTCGGAGAGCGCCTCCTAGAGTTTTTTTCCAGGAACCATCGCAACGCTGTAAGAGAAACGGGCTAGGAGAGCGCCTTCTAGTGATTTTTTACGAGAATCACTTCAGACCTGTTCGCGAACCTTGGTTAGCCTCGCATGGAAACAGCGCCATCTGCCTCGTTCACGACGCCACCTCGCGAATTTTTACGAGAATCATCTTTATACGCGAACCTTGGTCAGCTTCGCCTGGAAACAGCGCCATCTGCCTCGTTCACGAGGCCACCTCGCGATTTTTACGAGAGCCACTTCAGACCAGTACGCGAACCTTGGTCAAATCGCCGCCATCTGCTCGTTCACGAGGCCACCTGACGAATTTTACGAGAACCATCTTAGACCTGCACGCGAACCTTGGTCAGCCTCGCCTGGAAACAGCGCCATCTGCGTCGTTCACGAGGGCACCTGACGAATTTCACGAGAACCACTTCAGACCTGCACGCGAACCTTGGTCAGCCTCGCCTGGAAACAGCGCCATCTGCGTCGTTCACGAGGTCACCTGACGAATTTCACGAGAACCACTTCAGACCTGTACCCGAATCTTGGTTAACCTCGCATGGAAACAGCGCCATCTGCGTCGTTCACGATGCCACCTGACGAATTTTACGAGAATCATCTTAAAACTGTACGCGAACGTTGGTTAACCTCGCATGGAAACAGCGCCATCTGCGTCGTTCACGACGCCACCTGACGAATTTTACGAGAATCATCTTAAAACTGTACGCGAACGTTGGTCAAGTCGCCTGGAAACAGCGCCTCGTTCACGATGTCACCTGGTGAATTTTTACGAGAATCACTTCAGAACTGCTCGCGAACGTTAGTGTTTGTTTTCGATTCGAACGTTGCTTTCGGTAAGTTCACGCAAACACGGTTGAAGAAAACGTACAGTCCTTAGATCTCTTAGAGGTTCTGGACCTCGGGGGTTCGGAGGAAGAGAGAATGGCATTAAGAAAGAAAATTGAAGTTTGATGAAAATCGGAATACGGATCCAACGAGCCCTCAAACATTCGAACTGAAATATTTTTGAAGTTTGAAGATTCGATTAGGAATGAGATTCAAAAAATTGAACTTGTATTTTTTTGGAAATCATCAACGTTAAATGACGACGATCGCTTTCTTTTGAGATTGTCACGTTTTTCAAGTCAAGTGTTTTTTTTTCCTCAAACAACTTACATTTTTACTTCACGCGTTGAAGATGTTGGCATTTTAAAACTTTACGACTCCAAAAATGACAAAGTCCAGCATTTGCGAAATAAACGAAGATTGAAACCTCCAACAAATAGCTCAAAAAAAAAAAAAAAAAAAAAAAAAAAAAAAAAAAAAAATATATATATATATATATATATATATATATATATATATAATTTTTTTTTTTTTTTTTTTTTTTTTTTTTTTTTTTTTTTTTTTTTTTTTTTTTTTTTTTAAATTTTAGGTTCTTGATCTTAGGGTTTCAAAAAAATGGGACTTTGAAAATTTCGAAAGTTTACCTCCAGGCCTTACAAACATTACAAGGGCATTTTGCATTCGCTTCCCGCAGCAACTTCTCCATGTTTTTGATGGCCGAAATATTTTCCTCGTACGTCTTGGCGAGTGTCCGATAGTTCTGCGAATCGAAGAAATTTTTCGTCGTCCTGATCCGGCATCTACTACGGCCACCACTCAAGTCGAAGCAACGACGACGGCACAGCGGGCACATCCGGTCCGAATTCGTCCTCTTGGCGGTAGCGAACCATTCCGAAATGCAAGCCCAATGAAAAGAGTGACCGCACGCTAGTTTTTTCCCGTCGCAACGGACGATCGCGTCCAGGCAAATGGAACACGTCAATCGTCCTCCCCTCCGCTCTCTCGCTGAAACGTCGCGAAGCTCGTCCATGTCCGATACTTCGGCGACGACCATCTCCAACCGATCGTCGGGAAATCGTTCCGTGAGAGCCTTTCTCGTCTCGTTCAGTAGTCGATTCAAATCGAAGTACGTTAATAGGTAACGATCAGGATAGATGCTAGTGGCGAGGAAGTGCTCGATTTTGCTCTTGAAATCCAATTCGAAGTCCTCCAATTCCCGCAAAACTGCGTTGCAAGCAGTCAATTTCGTATTCCGAATCATGACGGAAATCGTTGATTCGAAACAAGCTGCTGGAATCTTTTGTAGCTCACAAAGGTAAAAAAAAAAAAAAAAAAAAAAAAAAAAAAAAAAAAAAAAAAAAAAAAAAAAAAAAAAATTAAATTTAAAAAAAAAAAAAAAAAAAAAAAAAAAAACGAAGGCGATGGCGATGGGCCCTTCGGGCCCTTTTCATTTGAATGCTGGCAAGGTGGCATTCAAAAGAGTTTTTTCGCAATTTGAATTGCCTTTTTTTAAATTTTTTTTTAATTTTTTTTTTAAAATTGTAAATGAACATGCAAAATGGCAGGTAGGCAAACCATTTTTATTCTAAAAGTTAGCGTACAATGGCACATGATCACTGTAAGAGCTGTCGTACACACCACATCTCATCTCAATGTCGGGACTTGAGAAGATTGCGTCGATCGTGGTGTTTTTTCTCGTCGTCGCTTCCTTTGGATTTGTGCGTAACTGCAACTTGCAGCGTCTTTCCATGAGCTCACAAAAGTATTTGCCGCGTTCTCTCCCTCGCACGGGATCCATTTCGATGTTGAAGTCTCCTAGAAGAACGATCTTTTTGTCATCATACGTCGCCACGAAACTCTTGAGGGCTTTGAGGACGTTCTTGGCTTTGGCTTTCGGTTTTGCGTAAATCGCGGCGATACACCAATCGTTGCTCAACGTGATTCCGGCAACATGTATGCCGAGTTGGTAGTCTGCGATGACGAATGGAGCTCGCACTTGTGATCGTAAGCGTTGATTCACGTACACGCAAATTCCCGTCGGTTTCCGAACTTCTGTCTGGTTCGGCACATGAGCTGCCAGAAAGAAATTGGGAAACTCGTAATGATCGCTCACGATCGTTCGTGTTTCTACGAAAAGCAGCAGATCACTGCTCATGAAGCAGTAATCGGAACGGATGACGTCCTGATACTTGGGAAGGGATCTTACGTTGTGATACATTACTTGGTACTGATACGCGTCTCCCCTTTCGTGTAAGAATTGGAACTTTGGCTCCAGGATTTGGCTCTGTAAACGTTTCAGTTCCAGAAACACATGGTCGTTTTTCGAGGGCGGGATCGGCGGGTTGTACTTGCCGACAATATAGAGTCCAGACGCTTTCGTGACGCGAGAAAGGGCTACGTATTGCAATGCTCTCGGCATGGTTTCTTTCATTCCGACGCAAACTTCTGAGAAAGTGGCACCCTGAGATTTATGGATCGTCATGGCTTCAGAGACAATGACCGGCAATTGGTTTCTCGTGACCGATAACGGCCCTTTCCTATGAATGGATTTGGTCACGCGCTCGATCGGAGTCCACTTCGGGTTGATTCTTCGTTCGATCATGTGTTTCATGTAGTACTCTCTTCGAAACTTTCCGATTTTCTCATTCTCCTCGAATTCCAGCCAAATTCGTTTTACTGCCCTTTCGTCCGATTCTCCGTTCGGTCCGTACTTTTTGGCGCGACACGTTTCGATGAACCGCAAAACTCCGATAGCTCCGTTCACTAAACCGTCCGAGGTATCCAAGTTGTATGTCAGCATGTAATGAATGCCCACTTTCAACTGCAGCATCTTTTCTAGGTTGGACGTTTCGGTACGTTTCTTCCTCTTCGCTTTCTCCAAGGTCTTCAGTTTTGCTTCACGCGAACCGCATCCCGTCACGACGTCCACTGCCGCACACTCCATGGAAAACTCGAAGGTGTTCTTTAATTTCTGAGCGTTGGCTGCATCTACGCTCTTGTTTGAGTGAAAGAGTAAGACTGCCGTTTGAGGTACTTCTTCGAACGGCGTTTCCCTGGACTTGAGAAATTTTATTTCGTCTTCCGACAAATATCCGGACGCTAAATGATTCAGCAGCTCTGCGTAGACTTTGTCGTCTTTTTGTCTCATGATCTCATCCAAGACGTAGTATTTGGTTCTCATCCAGAGATTGTCCCCCAAGTGATCTATCACGTTCGATGTGCGTGGCATCAGATAAATGGCGCTTCCGTGAACAGGAGCTAATTGTCGTAGATCTCCGAATTTCAAGAGATGAATGCCACCGAAAGGAATATTTTGGTCCGCGATGACTCTCAACCGTTGATCCACACAGTTGTACATGCCGTAACTGACCATGGAAATTTCATCGATGATCAGGCATTTCATGTTTCGGTACTTGGTTCGGTATTCGTTCCGTTTCGAGTCACTCAACTCTTCCAGTTTCCCTCCGAATGGTAGATTAAATGCCGAGTGTAACGTCACGCCACCGATGTTCGAAGCCGCTTTCCCGGTCGGAGCCGTTTTCAGAACCGTGGGTAACGACGGGTCTTCGTCAACGTCTTCGAATATTCGAATCATCGTCTCCGTCAACACGTTTATCAGGAATGATTTTCCCGTGCCAGCAGCGCCTTGGATGAACATATCCAACGGTTCCTTCTCGTATCGCAAATGATGACTAATGTCTTTCAGTAAATGGAACTGTTTCTTGTTGCACTGACGGATCATGGTCTGGTACTCCTCTTCCGAACATTTCAGGTTGGATTTGAAGATGGCGTAATCTTTTCCACGCGCGGCCTCCATGTCTCGCTCAATGTCTGGCTCATCCTCGTCGTCCATTAAACGGACTTCGGGGCAGAGTTCTTCGTCATTTTCCTTGGAACCGTTTTCCGAATCGTCTTCGCATGATTTGTAAACTTCCATCAATTCATCTTCCAAGCCCTCTTTGAAGACGTACTTCTGGCGATTGTTTTTAATGAGTTCCTCGTGGTTTTCGTAAACGGCCTTGTAGTTCTGATCCAAGATTTCTGACTGTTCGTCTCTCCAATTCGTAAAGAGCATGAGTTGCTCGCGGTAGTATTCCGTCTCGTCGACCGATTTGCTGTAATTCCTGTACCGAATGATTTTTGCTTTCCTGCGTCGTCTTACGTAACCACTTCCATCCAGATACTTAAGGTCCGCTTTTTCCCGTTCTCGCGTTTTCGTACCACGCTGCGAAATTCCGCGAGGCATAGATCTTCCAAACACTGCGGTCGGTTCGCGTAGCGGTCTAAGATATTCTTCTCGAACACATCTTCCGACGACAAATCCATGGAACGAAGATGTTCCTGCGATTTAACGACACGCGATCGTTGAGTGGGGGGAAACGTCGCAATGAAAATGTCCGCTTCTGACATTTCGCTCATCGGGAGTTCGAGGAGAGACCATGCCGCTTCTTGTGCAGTGATTTCGACCGTGTTAATGAAAGTGTTTGTCACTGTCTTTAACTTGTTACGCAGGGAGGAATTGCCTTCCTTCGTCTGTTCGATGCATAATCTCAAGCTCTTCGACAAACCGCGATTGGCTTTGTTCACGTAATCTACCAAGTATGCTCCGACCGCGTACCCGTTAAGAATGAATTGAATGTCCATGTTAGATTGCATCAAGTCCATGATCTTGGGGTTGTAGTTATTGATCAAAATTTCGTCCACGTTTCTTTTTAGCATGATCGTCGGGCGATTGATCCCCGAACGCACCGCGAAAATGTAATCTTTGCGGGAGAGGTCCAATTTTCTCAGAAACTTTTGGAACGACATGGACGGCGTTTTATGGTAGAGTTTCTCCAAGTACGATCGAATCTTCGAATGGTTTTCTTTGCTGTAATTCGGGTCCTCTTTCTCGAGAGGCTCCAGCAATCGAGTTCGATCCATCGGGAAGAACGGAATATTAAACCTGCAGAAGTCATCGTCGTCGTTCTTGGCGCTCTTCTGGTTTTTCTTCTTGCACGTGTACGTATGATGATGAGTCTGATTTCTTGCGAACGCTGATTTTTTCGAACACGTCATGATCGTATCCACGAAACTTTCGATCTCCTCCACGTCGTCTTCTTTGTATTGAGGAGCGTTCCCCAGCCAAATCAAGACGTGAAAATGAGGACTCCCGCGCTGCTGAAATTCCGTTCGCTTGAAGAAATGCGTCACCTTCAGTGTTCCAAATGGGCCTTGCTTACACGAAAACGTCTTCCAGAGTTGTTTGACTTTGTAATCGAAGTACAACGCGCAGATCGCGGGATCCTTTTTGATCAAGTCGTTTTTGTCTTTCACGCGCATTTCATTGAATTCTTCCAGCGTGAGATCGTGGTTGCAGTGAATTTTCTTTAAATGTTTGATCAAATCGTACCATCGGTTTTCCGCCGCAGAAAGTGTCAAGAAGATGGTCGGCAAGCCGTACTGACGCATCATCGCAAAGACTCGAGCGCGTTCGTTTTTCCAATGAGCCGGACTGGATTTTATGTTCTTCGTGAACGTGTAAGCCAGGTTTTTGTACATGAGCGACCGAACGAATTCGGGATCCTGCATGCTACTGGCTGTGATTGGTCCATCTTTCTGCAACGCATTCGTGCGCAAGCAAATGGAAATGGAACTCAGTAATTTTTCGTGAAGGAGTTTCTGATGATTGTAGAGAACCTTCTTCGGTGTGGCTCCACGCCGATCAAAACGACGGACTTCCGATCTCGAAATTTCGGCGAACGAAGGCTGCTTGGGTCGAGAAAATTTTCTCATCTCTCCGCAATAGATTCGCGGAAAAGACAACTCTTCTCCCACTTCGTCGAAGACCAAAGAAATGGGTCGTTGGTCTTGACCAGGAGCTATGGGCCAAACCATCGAACTTATAAAAGCCGCCATCGATGACTGTCTCGGCAGGGTCAGGATTCACGCCATCCTCTTCATCTTCGAAATCAGCCTCCTCTTCGCTTTGAGGCTGATCTGCATCGGGGGGTTTCGCGTCATCTTCCGTATCGGTATCGCTGTCATCTTCTAAGTTATCCTCTTCAATCGCATCCACTGGATCTAGATGCTCGGCATCCTCTTCTGGATTAGGATCAGTTTCTTTGGTTTTCGAAAGATCTGCCGAAGGAAAGTCTGTTCCTTCAAGGGACTCGAGCCAACTCTCGTTGAAAGTGATGGATTCACTAGCGTACAGAGGTTTCTGTACCAAATATTTGGCGGCTCTGATGACACGATCCTTGTCGATGTTTGCTTCCAAGTAGGATGATTTGAGTTTCATGTGTTTTTTCACGCGGACGAAGCAAATGTTACTTTCAGTGGGAAGTCGAGGCAACTGAGTAATGGTTTTCTGCCATTTAATGGGAACATTCACGATGGATCCGACAACACCCAGTTGCCCGTCTCTGCCCAGTACGCGAATCTGGTAGTACGGAATTCGTTTAGCCACGAGAGTTTCTTCCACGTCGTTCAGATACCTGAGACAATTAGGTAGCTTGGGGTAGTAAAATCCGTAGTTGGCAGACAACGCTGGCATCTTTCGAAGTTTAAAGGAAGCAACGCACGTGTAACAAAAGTATCCGTCGTTTCCACGGTCAACATAGAAAATGAACTTCATCTGATCATTCGTAAATGATTTGAAGATCAAATCGGTTTTCGCCAACTTTCTCAATGAATCCATGAACCATAGCCGATCACAACAGTAACAGCGATGAACGGGTCCATCCGATACAGCTTCGAAGAATTTAGTCTGTTTTTTCATCCATTGAGTGTGGTTTTGGTAATCGTTTAAATCGAGGTCCGGTTGAGCGTTCGACGAAGAATCAAGGGGAGAATGATTTTCGTTCGAAGATTCATCAAAGTCCGGAATTTCCATCAGTTCCAACCCATCCGAGCAGTGCGGGATAAGTGAGAGATCTTCACGAGGCTTTTTATTTTCAGAAGATGTTGATGGCTGGTCCCCACCAACGTCTTCTGATTTGCGTTTCCTTTCACGACGGTCACGCTGTAATTGGTTTTCTCGTTCACGATTCTTAGGATCCGATCGTCTTTTTCGCACTGCCAAACGATTTCGCTCCCTATCTTTCTTACGATAACTTTCAGATTTACTACGTTCCTTTAACTTCAGCAACTTCCTTTCCTTTGCAGCTACACGCTCTTCATCGGTTAGTTTTCGTCGGGGCATGACGAAACTTAACGGAACTTAATACTAGCTTTATTCTGAAAAAGGCACGGAACATCAACTGCGGTTAAGTGAGGACAATAAGCAATTCAAATTGCTCAAAAAAAAAAAAAAAATAAAAAAAAAAAATATATATATATATATATATATATATATATATATATATATATATATATATATATATATATATATATATATATATATATATATATATATATATATATATATATATATATATATATATATATTTTTTTTTTTTTTTCAAATAATAATGTTATCATTATTATTGGCAAACACATTATTCGGGCTACGTGAAATTTTTTACCGAACGCAATCCGAACGCAATCTGTCACCTGGGCTCATTTTTTTATCCCGATCATCCGTTCAACTCCGTACGCGAAAAAATATTGGCAAACACATTAAAAACATTTTCAAGTGCTTCGGGCTACCGGAAATTTTTTACCGAACGCAATCTGACACTGGTTTCTTCCCACGTGAAAGTTTTATTGCGATAATATTTGAGATGTTCGAGTTTCGGATCGAGCGATTAGAAACATTTTTTCCCCGATCAGCCCTTGAACCTCGCACGCGAAAATGGTTGGAGTATCCCAGCGTGTTATTTTCTTAATCCGTTCAATCCTTTTCGAGAATATTTTTTAAGGACGATATTTTGCTTGGATTGGCACTAGCGTGTATCCCAACGTAGGACCATTCAGTCATTTTTTTTCTTGGGCATCGACACATTAGTTTTAGTTGGAAACCTTTCGCATGTATTTTGTTTACCGTTAAAACGAGAGCGTCACCCAACGTAGGGCCATTCGGTTGATTTTTTTTCTAGTTTGGCAATGAGACATGAGTTTTAGTTGGAAGCAGGTAATACGAATACTGAACACATTACGGCATTGGACTTTGTCATTTTTCTTCTGACGTGAATGTTTTTCATCCCGATGTGTTTGATTCGCAAACATGGAGTTGGGTAGTTTTTTTTTTACCGCAGAACGTTTATCACGAAGTGAGCAGAAACATTTTGTTTCCCGATCATCCATTCAACTCCGTACGCGAAAACGTGTCCGAGTAACGCAACAATGAGACACATGGGTTTTTAAGAAAGAAACCTTTCGAAATGACCGTTACAACGAGAGCGTCAATCAATTTTTTTGCTGCTGATACGCTTCAAGTACACGAGAAAAGTGTCCGATTATCACAACGTTCGTTCTCTTTGAATTTAATCAATTTTTCTAGATTGGCAATGAGACACATGAGTTTTAGTTGGAAACCTTTCGAAATGACCGTTACAACAAGAGCGTCGATCGTTTTCGTAAACGAATAAAATGTTTTCAAGTATTCCAACCCGTTTGTTTTTAATTCATTCAATTTTTCTGGTTTGCCAATATTTTTTTTCAACATGTGAAAAAAAAAAAACAAAAATAAAAAAAAAAAAATATATATATATATATATATATATATATATATATTTTTTTTTTTTTTTTGAGCAATTTTTGTTCTCATTTAACCGCAGTTGACGTTAGCTTATTTTTCAGACCATACATTTTTAACTTCCGTAGAATTTACGGTTCTCGTCTATTAATGCTTCATGCTTCATGCTTCATGCCTCGTGCTTCGTGCTTCATGCTTCTTGCTTCATGCTTCTTGCGTCATTCTTCATGCTTCTTGCTTCATTCTTCATGCCTCGTGCTTCGTGCTCCATGCCTCGTGCTTCTTGATTCATTCTTCATGCTTCTTGATTCATTCTTCATGCTTCGTGCTTCATGCTTCGTGCTTCATGCTTCGTGCTTCATTCTCATGCTTCGTGCTTCATGCCTCGTGCTTCGTGCTCCATGCTTCATGCTTCTTGATTCATTCTTCCTGCTTCGTGCTTCATGCTTCGTGCTTCATTCTTCATGCGACGTGCTTCCTGCTTCATGCTTCTTGCTTCATTCTTCATGCTTCATTCTTCATGGTTCATTCTTCATGCTTCGTGCTTCATGCTTCGCTGGTCTTTAGGTTTTATCTCCTGATATTTGGTATCGTACCAATGAACTCTGGTCCCAATGGTCTTGAAATAAAATACTACGTCCTCTAGAATGTGTTCAAATGCCTCTGGATTCCGACTAATGTTCTTGATACTGTTTCCCTTCATCATCATGTATTGATCCATGGTTTTGGATAACTGATCCTCTCCGGGAATTCATCTAACGACATCCGGAATTCGCTTGACCGCTGAAGCTAAGATCATACAGGTATTGCAATTCAAATTGCGAAAAACTCTTTTGAATGCCACCTTGCCAGCATTCAAATGAAAAGGGCCCGAAGGGCCCATCGCCCAACGCCCATCGCCCATCGCCTTCGTTTTTTTTTTTTTTTTTTTTTTTTTTCGACATGAAAGTTTTATCGCGATAGTATTTGAGATGTTCGAGTTTCGGATCGAGTGATTAGAAACATTTTTTTCCCCGATCAGCCCTTGAACCTCGTACGCGATAATGGTCGGAGTATCCCCCTTTTCTTAATCCGTTCAATCCTTTTCGTGAATGTTTTTAAGTTCGATATTTTAACTTAGATTCGCACAGAGGCACCTTCGAGTTCCTTGCAAGACAACGATCGCAAAGTGAGGAGGAATAATTTTTTCCCAATCAGCCGTTGTTTTTTTGAGGAAAAAAATTAGCGTGTATCCCAACGTAGGACCATTCGGTTGATTTTTTTTTCCTTGGGAACGAGACATGGGTTCTTTGATTGGAAACCTTTCGCAGGTATTTCGTTCACCGTTAAAACGAGAGCACCACCCAACGTAGGACCATTCGGTTGATTTTTTTTTTCCAGTTTGGCCATGACACACGAGGTTTAATTGGAAACCTTTCGCATGTATTTCGTTCACCGTTAAAAAGGTAATACGAATACCGAACACGTTCCAGCATTGGACTTGGTCATTTTTCTTCTAACGTGAATGTTTTTCATCCCGATGTGTTGTTTGATGTCGGTCATGCCATCGATGAAAATGTTCAGGAATTTTTCTCGTATTCCAGTATTGGAATCGCGTTTCTCGAAATGAACAAAATGAAACCGATCCAGTCTTGGTCAATCTTTCGTGTCTTCACGCTCTCTCCCCCCCCCTTCGTTCCAGTTTAATTTTTGCTTTTTCGAAACCTCCCACCCGTCACGTTTGTCGTTGGCTTGCCAATCGCATGACACCTCCGTTTCTGATTCGTTCGTCCATCCGCTCGTTTCGTTTTTTCTTCCTTCGTTTAGCGTTATAAAT
This sequence comes from Uloborus diversus, assembly GCF_026930045.1. Taxonomy (NCBI): domain Eukaryota; kingdom Metazoa; phylum Arthropoda; class Arachnida; order Araneae; family Uloboridae; genus Uloborus; species Uloborus diversus. Next base: position 78,330,983 of record NC_072733.1, read on the forward strand.
GGACGCGTCGAATATTGGCTCATTCCAGCGGTAAAATGCGACCACGACACGCATCTCCTCCTCAAAGAAATCATGACGCCGTCGTTACGGTGCGCTTCGTCGTCGTCTCATGGATTTCTCTGGTTGTTCTCTTTTCCGCTGATGCGAACGATGCCAACGGAGTATACCCGTCGGAAAAACCTCTGTCTCCGAGCACCCTTTTTCGGTACTGTTGGATTACTTAAAGCGTATATTTCAAGATGCATGGATCGCTTCGCCTTTCTTTAGCGAAATGGTCATCAACAACTGAATTCGCGACCGACGAGCTTGTGTTTTTGCCAGCACAGGTTTCAGTCTTCGAAATACCCCTCGTCCGACGTCGTTTCGAGTAACCAGATTCCTTCTCGGTACGCGGAGGGAAGTAATCGGGAGGAGCTGGGCGTCAAGTCTCGGAGAACGGCGGATCGGTAAGGAACATCCGTTCGTCGTCGTCACCAAAACGAGGACGTATTCCGATACAGACGGACCATCCGTGAGCTACGGTAGGAAAGGACGATGAAGTAGATGCTTCATGCGGAACGGAGGATTGCTCCCTCGGAGACAACGAGGTTCGTAGGTGACTCATTTAACTTTTGTTCTTCTTCTTCACTGTGTCCCTCTCTCTCATCTTAAGAGGTTCGCAACCTAGTAGAATTAAGTACAAGTAGAGAGAGACAAAGAATCCCAATCCTTCAGCATCTCGTTTCGCTAAGGTCGCCCCTTCGGGCCCTTTTCATTTGAATGCTGGCAAGGTGGCATTCAAAAGAGTTTTTCGCAATTTGAATTGCAATACCTGTATGATCTTAGCTTCAGCGGTCAAGCGAATTCCGGATGTCGTTAGATGAATTCCCGGAGAGGATCAGTTATCCAAAACCATGGATCAATACATGATGATGAAGGGAAACAGTATCAAGAACATTAGTCGGAATCCAGAGGCATTTGAACACATTCTAGAGGACGTAGTATTTTATTTCAAGACCATTGGGACCAGAGTTCATTGGTACGATACCAAATATCAGGAGATAAAACCTAAAGACCAGCGAAGCATGAAGCACGAAGCATGAAGAATGAACCATGAAGAATGAAGCATGAAGAATGAAGCAAGAAGCATGAAGCAGGAAGCACGTCGCATGAAGAATGAAGCACGAAGCATGAAGCACGAAGCAGGAAGAATGAATCAAGAAGCATGAAGCATGGAGCACGAAGCACGAGGCATGAAGCACGAAGCATGAGAATGAAGCACGAAGCATGAAGCACGAAGCATGAAGCACGAAGCATGAAGAATGAATCAAGAAGCATGAAGAATGAATCAAGAAGCACGAGGCATGGAGCACGAAGCACGAGGCATGAAGAATGAAGCAAGAAGCATGAAGAATGACGCAAGAAGCATGAAGCAAGAAGCATGAAGCACGAAGCACGAGGCATGAAGCATGAAGCATGAAGCATTAATAGACGAGAACCGTAAATTCTACGGAAGTTAAAAATGTATGGTCTGAAAAATAAGCTAACGTCAACTGCGGTTAAATGAGAACAAAAATTGCTCAAAAAAAAAAAAAAAAAATATATATATATATATATATATATATATATATATATATATATATATATTTTTTTTTTTTTTTTAAAAACAAACGGGTTGGAATACTTGAAACATTTTATTCGTTTACGAAAACGATCGACGCTCTTGTTGTAACGGTCATTTCGAAAGGTTTCCAACTAAAACTCATGTGTCTCATTGCCAATCTAGAAAAATTGATTAAATTCAAAGAGAACGAACGTTGTGATAATCGGACACTTTTCTCGTGTACTTGAAGCGTATCAGCAGCAAAAAAATTGATTGACGCTCTCGTTGTAACGGTCATTTCGAAAGGTTTCTTTCTTAAAAACCCATGTGTCTCATTGTTGCGTTACTCGGACACGTTTTCGCGTACGGAGTTGAATGGATGATCGGGAAACAAAATGTTTCTGCTCACTTCGTGATAAACGTTCTGCGGTAAAAAAAAAACTACCCAACTCCATGTTTGCGAATCAAACACATCGGGATGAAAAACATTCACGTCAGAAGAAAAATGACAAAGTCCAATGCCGTAATGTGTTCAGTATTCGTATTACCTGCTTCCAACTAAAACTCATGTCTCATTGCCAAACTAGAAAAAAAATCAACCGAATGGCCCTACGTTGGGTGACGCTCTCGTTTTAACGGTAAACAAAATACATGCGAAAGGTTTCCAACTAAAACTAATGTGTCGATGCCCAAGAAAAAAAATGACTGAATGGTCCTACGTTGGGATACACGCTAGTGCCAATCCAAGCAAAATATCGTCCTTAAAAAATATTCTCGAAAAGGATTGAACGGATTAAGAAAATAACACGCTGGGATACTCCAACCATTTTCGCGTGCGAGGTTCAAGGGCTGATCGGGGAAAAAATGTTTCTAATCGCTCGATCCGAAACTCGAACATCTCAAATATTATCGCAATAAAACTTTCACGTGGGAAGAAACCAGTGTCAGATTGCGTTCGGTAAAAAATTTCCGGTAGCCCGAAGCACTTGAAAATGTTTTTAATGTGTTTGCCAATATTTTTTCGCGTACGGAGTTGAACGGATGATCGGGATAAAAAAATGAGCCCAGGTGACAGATTGCGTTCGGATTGCGTTCGGTAAAAAATTTCACGTAGCCCGAATAATGTGTTTGCCAATAATAATGATAACATTATTATTTGAAAAAAAAAAAAAAAAAAAAAAAAAAAAATATATATATATATATATATATATATATATATATATATATATATATATATATATATATATATATATATATATATATATATATATATATATATATATATATATATATATATATATATATATATATATATATATATATATATATATATATATATATATATATATATATATATATATATATATATTTATTTATTTATTTATTTATTTATTTTTTTTTTTTTTTCATGTTGAAAAAAATATTTGCAAACCAGAAAAATTGAATGAATTAAAAACGGGTTGGAATACTCGAAACATTTTATTCGTTTACGAAAACGATTGATGCTCTCGTTGTAACGCTCATTTCGAAAGGTTTCCTACTAAAACCCATGTGTCTCGATGCCAGAAAAAAATTAAATGAATGAATTACAAGAGAACGTACATTGCGATACTCGAACATTTTATTCGTTTACGAAAAATGATTGACGCTCTCGTTGTAATGCGCTCATTTCCAATTAAAAAAGCAGATATGTCTCAATACCAACACGTTACGATGCTCGGACACGTTTTCGCGTACGGAGTTGAAGGGATGATCGGGATAAAAAATGTTTCTGCTCACTTCACGTTCGGATTGCGTTCGGTAAAAAATTTCAGGTAGCCCGAAGCACTTGAAAATGTTTTTAATGTGTTTGCCAATATTTTTTCGCGTACGGAGTTGAAGGGATGATCGGGATAAAAAATGAGCCCAGGTGATAGATTGCGTTCGGTAAAAAATTTCAGGTAGCCCGAATAATGTGTTTACCAATAATAATGATAACATTATTATTTGAAAAAAAAAAAAAAAAAATATATATATATATATATATATATATATATATATATATTTTTTTTTTTTTTTTTTTTTTTTTTTTCATGTTGAAAAAAAATATTGGCAAACTAGAAAAATTGAATGAATTAAAAACGGGTTAGAATACTCGAAACATTTTATTCGTTTACGAAAACGATTGATGCTCTCGTTGTAACGGTCATTTCGAATTTGTATGAGCGTTTTATCTCGAATTACGGACGTATTTCATGTTAATTCTAAACTCATTTGTAGCAAACGGTAAACATCTCTCGGAACGTTAAAAAAAGGCATGTTCTGAAGGTAAATTTTTGTTCCCCGTCTAATGATGTCGGTTTCGAGTCTCTACGTCGATTCCTTCTTGAGTTAGGAGTTTCTTTAAACTAATCTCCAACGAATAAAAAAACATCTCTAAAAAAAAAAAAAAAAAAAAAAAAAAAAAAAAAAAAAAAAAAAAAAAATTATATATATATATATATATATATATATATATATATATATATATATATATATATATATATATATATATATATATATATATATATATATATATATATATATATATATATATATATATATATATATATATATATATATATATATATTTTTTTTTTTTTCAAAGTGTTTGGTGGAGGTTTGAATGTTCGTTGGAGATTCTGAACCAAACGCTGGACTTTGTCATTTTTTTAATCGTAAAGTTTTAAATGCCAACATCACTGCGTTAAGATGATTGGTAAAAATGTAAGAACCCAAAACACGAGAATATTGGAACTCGTAAAGATCGTTCCAAAATTGGTTTGATTTCACTTAATGACCTTGTCATTTTTTTTTCGCGGGAGGGTCGTGTGCGTCACGTTGCTCGCGTTGTTTTTTCTTTTCAACCTTCTCGTGCATTTTTTCTCTTTCCCAACTGAATTCTCTTCCAATTCGTATTTCCGACCTCCCCACACGCCGTTTTTTTTTTCCTCGGTCGTTTTGCGAATGCTAAATGCTCGACGTAATTCGTTTCTCGGAGTTCCCTCCCTCTCTTGGGTTAACGCTTAAAAAGGAACGGAAAAAACACTCTGGTTCTCATCGTTTACTTTTCCTCTCCTGGGAGAGTCATGTCGAGTCATTTTCAGTACAGTGACTACACTCGTTACAAAAGGTTTCTAAGCTCGAGCGGATCCGAAATCATCTGTCATTGGTGTGGGGCTCGGATTCTCATCCGTAAGTTCGAAAGACACGTCAAAGAGCAGCACGGTTACAATAGCACCATGTCTTGCGCGTGGTGTTTGAGATTTCATTGGGAGTTTGGAACAAAGTTACAGCAAGGAGAGCACCTCCTCAATTGCGCCAGACGCCGCGCCTCGGTTCATGGTGGGTACAGATCTCGTCCCAGCGTTTACGTTTCTCCCTCTTCTGCCTGTTATCAGGTTTCGTCGACGCTAACTCGCAGTTCCCTCGGAGGTAGGTCATTTTTTCCTCCCCCGGGACTTACCACCAGCGACGACGGCACCGGGAACGTGGTGCTGGAAAGGAACGAGTTCAGTTCTCATCGTCGTCGTTCGAACAGGCGCCGAAGAAAAACGAAGGCGAACCCGAGATCATCGAAATGAACGCAGGCTCCGGTGACGATTCGATCCTACCCAGCATCGTTGCCGCTCAGAGCGTTTACGAGGAAGAGGGATGCGTCTCGGCCGCGACGCCGCCGCCCCTGGACCTGACTTGCAAGGAATCGATGCCCGATCTCGTCATCGACGAATCCCGAGACGACGAAAGACGAAAAGAACTCGAGAATCTGGGCCTCATTTTGGACGAAAACAGCAACAAGACCGAAGTCTTTAAGAAAATGGTAGAAGTCAACGGTGTTCAACCTCAAGAACTGGTGTTGGAGAAAGAAAAGAGAATCGAAACGTTTCGCGCACGTCCGGCGGGGGACATCAACCTCAATTACGTGCGCGTTCTGAGCATCCCGGTCGGAAAAGACTAATCTTACGCCGTGATTAGGGACCAGAATAAACTCTTTTTCATGTACTGAATTCGGACCACAAGAAGCAAATGTTTTTTATCATGTCTTTGTTTTGTGTATTATTGTTTTGTAAGATTGATTTTAAAAAAAAACTAAATCGATCCAATATTGGTACAATTTTTTTCGAGTGGCAAAAAATGACAAAGTCCTGAATTTAAAACTGAAAAAAACATTTGGTCTAGTATCTCCAACAAGTCGAGAGATATATTTTGATTTAAAAAAAAAAAAAAAAAAAAAAAAAAAAAAAAAAAAAAAAAATATATATATATATATATATATATATATATATATATTTTTTTTTTTTTTAATTGAAATTGAAATTGAAGCTGAGCCGAATGACCGTCAGGATCGATTTTTTTCAGAAAAGTTGGACTTGTGTTTTTTTCTAGGCTAACGAATCCACCCGCTTTTATCGGAAAACGTTTCTCCTTGTTTTTTCTCTGAAATAGATGACAACACGCGCTTCAAAGAAAAATTCACGTTTTTTTCATGACATTCGTGCTTTTTTTTAACGCACCTCGAGAACTGGCCATTATTGGAACAGTCTTTTTTTTTTAAAAAAAAATGGAAACTTTTATTTACAACACAAATACAAAACAAAATAATGAGAAACCCTCAGGGTTTCTCAGACAAAATTTCCTCGAAGGGAGTTTGCCACGGCGTCGATGGAGATCATGGCTTTTTCGACCGAGTCAACCAACCTCAGTACGGCCGTACAGAATTGTTTATGATCTTCCATGAGATTCAGCAACAGGTACGCTTCCACCGTCCTCACATGGCGACGTGGACGAAGTCGAGCCCGATATTTACCTCGTAGTTGAGCAGCTATGCCCGGCGTCAGTAGGAAGTCTTCGTCGTTGTTTTCCTCGCCGTCGTGGTTTTCTTGGGTTTCGTTGCCGTCGTGGTTTTCTTGGATTTCGTCGCCGCCTTTCGGCACGAAGTCGATGTCGTTGACGTCGTCGACGTCGTCGTCGATGCCTTCAATGTCCGGCACTCGTTTCTCGGCTTGACCGGCATACATTTCGAGGAATTTCTTAGAGCACTCCAGGAGATGGAGTCCGTGTTTCATTTTTTCTCCGGAAGACCAAGTTTCGTCCAGGCACCAGACGCACGTCGTCTTGGGATTGATGCAGTGCATCTTGGAGACATGTTTTTCGTAATCCTTGGTAGCAAGAAATCGGCTGCAAAACCAGCAGCGCATGAGATCATTGTGATTATTGAGAATGAAGGTCCTGTACTGAAAATACGGAAACGAAGTCATTTTTTCCGCTCTCTCTCCTCCGTGTTTCTCGGGAATGGGGGGTTTTCACTCATCTTTTTAAAGAGTCGTGAAAAAATAAAAAAACTCCCCTCTGGCGAACGGCGACCATTCGTATGCGCGAAACGCGAGAATCCTTTTAACGGACGAATGAGGAACGTGACGCCCGTTTGGAGACGATCACCCTCCTCCTTTTTTCTCCCGTTGTTTCTTTGAACGAAGGAGGAACCAAGATCTTAAGGTCACGCGTGTCAGGTAAAAAAAAAGGAACGACGCCAATACTGGACCGATTGCTCCAATACAGGCTTCGAAACTAAAACGGGCTTCGGTTCCTTTTTTTCCCCCGTTGTTTCTTTGAACGAAGGAGGAACCAAGATCTTAAGGTCACGCGTGTCAGGTAAAAAAAAAAGGAACGACGCCGATACTGGACCGATTTCTCCAATACAGGCTTCGAAACTAAAACGGGCTTCGGTATTTTAGCTACGTGCCATGCCCTTCCAAGAGAAAAAAAGGTGCCAATATTGGTTTCGTTCATTTTTTTTTTATTTCGAACAATAAGGTACATTTACACAGGTTTAACATTTTTTTGTCCTGAGGTTTCCTTGGTTTCGGTCGGGTCGCGTGCGGTATCTTCAGGAATCCCGGAACTCGTCGAATGCTCGTCGTCGTCATCGTAGTCGTCGTCGTCGTCCTCCTCCAAGAGTTGCCTTACCAACGCGCAATGCGGAGTCTCTGGTCTGCCCGTCACCACTTCCTCGATTACCCGATCCATTAGTTGCAATGCGTAGTCGAGATGGTTTTTAGTCTCTTCGACGTCCGGCTTTTGTTCTTTGTCTTCATGGAAATTAAGTCGCGTTCGGCAAAAATTCAGCACGGACGGGTCCATGGACGAAATGAAGCGTGGTTCTTTCTGCGGTGCCCCCGGAACGGGCATCGCTCGTTCTGTCGGAGTGCGCTGATTGGTGTCTTCGGGGGTCGATCCGGACATTTCTGCGGGATATTGCGACGATGCGGGAGAGTTTTTATGGGGTCGCGTTACTTTTTTTTGAAGAACGGGGATTGGGGGAGCGACACGAGAACGTCAGAGTCGCGTGATTTCGTGAGGAGCGAATCGAAACACTCTCGTGACATTAAAAAAAAAAAGTGCCCGACCGACCGATATTGGCTCGGATTCGATCGGATCAGTTGTTCGAACGAATCCGAGCCAATATCGGTCGGTCGGGCCTTTCTGTTTTCAAGAAAACGTAAAGGGGGAAAAAGACTAGCAAAAGCAATTCGAAACATTCTCGGGACATGCCAACCGACCGATATTGGAGCGATTCGTTCGAACGTCAAACTGATCCAAACGAATCCGAGCCAATGTTGGTCGGTCGAGCTTTTTTTTTAAAAAAAAGAAAAAAGGTAAAGGAACAGAAAGACTAGTAACATGTTTATTTACAATGATAGGAAAATGGTTACAATGACAGGAACAACTCTTTAATCCTCTCCCGTACTACTCGAAGATGAAGCTTCTTCGTCTTGTATTTCACGCAGGAGCCGGCGGAGAGAGGGCAGGGATTCCGTTGATGAAGCGGAAAGTGAAGGCGAAAGCGGCGGCGACTCGATTCGCACCGACGACGTCGATGAACTTCTCGATCGCACGAGAGGGCTCCTCGATCTCTCCGGCGATCGAGAGGGACTTCGTCGGGGAGCTTCATCGATCCTCCTTGCTGGTATACGAGGATCGATTGCCTCGAAAACGAGTCGCGGCACTCGTCGACCCGATGCGGCCGGAGATGATGGGCTATACTCCGGCACTTGGATGTCGGGAGTCGACGAGTCTGCTTCACGTATCACGAAATCCACTTCATGCAACTCCATGTTCTTTGGTTCGGGGTCTCTAATTGCGAGTGAGCGCGTACACGAAATCAGTCTCCCTTTATTAATTAGGGAAAAAAACGAACAAAACATCTGCTTCGAATCTTTCGAGAAACACGACCCGTTGACCTCGACACGCATCTCGCGGCGACCCAGCCATGGAGCACGTGTTTTTTTTCATCCTTGACACGCTTCGCACGCGCGTGACCAGGAAAAAAAACCGTTCGCTTTGAGCTGCAACAAGGTCACGAGACAACGTTGGATGCATCGATGAATGTTCGAATGTTCGAACTTCGAATTTTCGTCTCCTGCATTCTGATCCGCCGAGCTTTTGAAAAAATCATTGATGTTAAAAAAATGACAAAGTCCCAAATTTAGAACTAAATCTCGAAACTAATTCGTGCCTCGCGGTAAAAGTATCTCGGCGTGACGAAATGAATTTGTTTTCTAATTCGTCCGATGGAATTGTTTCTTCGTCGAGCTTTAAAAAATCATTGATGTTAAAAAATGACAAAGTAAATCAATGATGTTAAAAAAATGACTAAGTCCCAAAATTGAAACTAAAAAAGCGTTGAGGTTCAGAATCTCCAACGAATAAATAAACCACCTAAAAAAAAAAAAAAAAAAAAAAAAAAAAAAAAAATTTTTTTTTTTTTTTTTTCACAAACTTCTCGAGTTACGAAGGGAAACGTGTTACATGCTAAACCTGAACTAATTCGTAACTCGAGAACAAATGGACGTAGAGACTTGCGAAGGGTATCATTTGAAGGCAAATTTTGTTCCCCGTCGATTGACACCAGTTTCAAGTCTCTACGTCCATTCGTTCTTGAGTTACGAATTTGTTTAGATTTAGCGGAAAACCTGAACTAATTCGTAACTCAAGAACGAATGGACGTAGAGACTTGCAACGGGTATCATTTGAAGGTAAATTTTGTTCCCCGTCGATTGACACCAGTTTCAAGTCTCTACGTCCATTCGTTCTCGAGTTACGAATTTGTTTAGATTTAGCGGAAAACCTGAACTAATTCGTAACTCAAGAACGAATGGACGTAGAGACTTGCAACGGGTATCATTTGAAGGTAAATTTTGTTCCCCGTCGATTGACACCAGTTTCAAGTCTCTACGTCCATTCGTTCTCGAGTTACGAATTTGTTTAGATTTAGCGGAAAACCTGAACTAATTCGTAACTCAAGAACGAATGGACGTAGAGACTTGCAACGGGTATCATTTGAAGGTAAATTTTGTTCCCCGTCGATTGACACCAGTTTCAAGTCTCTGCGTCCATTCGTTCTCGAGTTACGAATTTTTTTCGATTTAGCGTAAAAACTAAAAAAATTTTTAACTCGAGAACGAATAGACGTAGGGACTCAAAACCGGTGTCATCCGAAGCAAAATTTTGTTCCCCGTCGATTGACACCAGTTTCAAGTCTCTACGTTTATTCGTTCTCGAGTTACAAATTTGTTTAGATTTAGCGTTAAACCTGAACTAATTCGTAACTCGAGAACGAATGGACGTAGGGACACAAAACTATTTTTAGTAGATGGAAAACTTAATTTTGCTTCGAATGACACCGGTTTCGTGTCTCTACGTTCAGTCGTTTTCGAGTTACGAATTTTTTTAGATTTAGCGTTAAACATAAAAAAATTCGTAACTCGAGAACGAATGTACGTAGAGACTTGAAACTACCATGATTAGATGGAGAATTTAATTTGCTTCGATTGACACCGGTTTCGGGTCGCTACGTCCATTCGTTCTCGAGTTAGGAATTAGTTCATGTTTAGCGTTAAATCTAAAGTAATTCATAACTCGAGAACGAATGGACGCAGAGACCCGAAACTATTTTTACTAGATGGAGAATTTAATTCTTCAACCAATGATGGTGGTTTCAAGTCTCTACGTTGAACCGTTCTTGAGTTACGAATTTTTTTCGTATTTTGAGCTACGACTGGCTGATGGGTATAAAAGAGAGCGCGTTTCCCTAGTTTGGATCAGTTGGAGCTGGTACTCCGAAGAGTGAAGACGTTCCCGAAGGAGCTCCTTCAGCGTTAAGGTTAGTATGAAACCCTTTTGGCTTGCTGGATACCACTAAAGGAGGGTGGTATGGACCCCCCATGGACGCAGGTAATAAGGGTCAAGGTCAAGGTCAAGGTCAAGGTCTTTTTTTTTTTTTTTTTTTTTTTTTTTTTTTTTTTTTTTTTTTTTTTTTTTTTTTTCCCAAGGATTTGAGGTCTCGATCTGTGATTGCTGCAAATTTTTTGCGCGTCCTATTTCTGTGAGTATAAAACTCTGTTCATCTTGTAGAATGGTTATTCTAACTTCGTCAGCTGTTTAAACTTAGTAAATACCTTCTCTCATCTGATGTTGGACTTGTAACTGTGTCATCTGTTGGAAACTGTAAATACCTCTCCCATCGGTTGGACTTGTAGTTTTTTCATCTGTTGGACTTGCCACCTGTTCAACTTGGAATTTTCACGGCAAAGTAAGTATGTTTTAAGTATTTATTTCTCTCGCTCGCTCTGTGTGTGTGTGTTGCTATATGATCTATTTTCTAATGTGTTAGTTTCTAGTGGTATTTGAATGGCAATTCAATGTTAAATTTTTTTAGCCCAAACAGTAAATTGCGATGTTTTACTGTCCGCGTTTTAAAAGTCTAAGTTTATAGCGAATCGAATACAACTAGGTACTTGTAAGGATCCTTACAGCCTTTCATGTACTCTGTTACGTTTATGTTGTATTAGATGTTTGTCGCTGCCGTTGTTTCTTTCGTTTTTTTTTCAGGGCGGAATCTTGGATCAATTGGACTCGAAGAAGCTGGACCGAAGCAGTGCAGACGTCAAGCCGTACCCGGAGAATAGAACTTGGATTACACGAACTATTCTCCGTGACTACAGATGAAGACCAAGTTTTGTGCGGAATTCCGACGTTTCCTCTCCGAAGCAGTGCAGACGTCTTCAAGCCCTACCCGGAGAATAGAACATGGATTACACGAACTATTCTCCGTGACTACAGATGAAGACCAAGTTTTGTGTTGAATTCCGGTGTTTTCTCCTCTCCGAAGCAGTGCAGACGTCTTCAAGCCGTACCCGGAGAATAGAACATGGATTACACGAACTATTCTCTGTGAAAAATTTTTACTACAGATGAAGACGGGTAAGTCATTTTAATTTATCTCTCTCGCTCTCTCTCTTTGGCATCTTATTTCGCGTGGGACTTATTCATGGGTCCGTAAATAGCCAGGATTGTAGCCGTTGGAGACCTTGCGGTGTTAACAGAAGATGGCTCCAATCTAGATCAAAATTTATTAACTACGAAGACAAATAGAACTCTATCTCTTTGGCATCTTATTTCGCGTGGGACTTATTCATGGGTCCGTAAATAATTGGATTTGAGTCGTTGGAAACCTTGCGGAGGTAACCGAAGATGACTCCAATCCAGGTCAAAAAATTATCTACTACGGAAGCGCCGACGAATACCCCAAATTTTATTTCGCGTGGGACTTATTGATGGGTCCGTTAATAATTGGATTTGAGTGTGTATGCCAATGTTTTCAGCAGTACCCGGAGAATAGAACATGGATTACACGAACTATTCTCTGTGAACAACTAAATTTACAGATGAAGAACCTTGGACGTCTCTTTCAGGTAAGTATGTTCTCCTTTTTTTTTCCTTTTGCAGGACGGCAAAAAATAAAAGCACGTGAAAACGATCGTGTACTGTTTCATTTTTTTACGGGTACCAAGGGTTGCTTTTTTTAAGGTCTCGAAAAAAAGGACATCTTGAACGATACTCGGTTTGACAGAAACGTGTATGTTTTTTTAAGTTTGTATTTGTACTTTTAAGTTAATGTTTAACATCGGGTAGCGGTTATGGTGGGCCCAATCTAAAAAAAATTCGAACGCGTTTACGATGTAAATCTCGGAACTTTATGTTCCGAGTGGTAATATTATCACGCATATGAGTCTCGAAACTTTATGTTCCGAGCAAATTCAAACGCGTTTAAGTTAATGTTTAACATCGGGTAGTGGTTATGGTGGGTCCAATCTAAAAAAAAAATTCGAACGCGTTTACGATGTAAATCTCGGAACTTTATGTTCCGAGTGGTAATATTTTCACGCATATGAGTCTCGAAACTTTACGTTCCGAGCAAATTCAAACGCGTTTAAGTTAATGTTTAACATCGGGTAGTGGTTATGGTGGGTCCAATCTAAAAAAAAAATTCGAACGCGTTTACGATGTAAATCTCGGAACTTTATGTTCCGAGTGGTAATATTTTCACGCATATGAGTCTCGAAACTTTACGTTTCGAGCAAATTCAAACACGTTTACGATGTAATTCTCGGAACTTTATCCCCATGCAATAGGTTTCCGGAAACTACTTCTCAGAATTGAAAAAAAGGGGATTGCATGAAATCGCAAACGTTTATGTGGGATCGTTTTTTTTTCCTTCGATGATCTTATACGCGTAGAAAAATACGATCGCGTGCGTGTTTTTTACCAATCTTGTATTTTTTGTGTGTTGCGTGTTTTTTACGTTCTTGTGAGTCTCGAAAAGGGCGTTTCGAGCAAACCCGCGTGCGTGCTTTTATCTGTTAGGTTGCTGGGTGATTCTTACGATGTATGAGTTGGTGTCGAAAAAGGAAATGCAAAGCATCTCGCGGACATTTGATCGTGTGTAGTTTTTGAGTTTTGTGTGTGATAGAAGCTCGAAAGAGGGAGAGAATAACGAGCACTTGAACGGTACGTGGTTTGACGGAAACGTGTGTAGTTTTTAAATTTGTGTGTGTGTGTGTGTGTGTGTGTTTCGATCATTTTTTTCCTTACCGACTAAGGTTTTTTAATGAGAACAAAAAACATTCAAACTCCCAAAACAAAAAACATTCAAACAGCCAAAACAAAAAAACATTCAAACTCCCAAAACACAAAAACATTCAAACTCCCAAAACACAAAAACATTCAAACTCCCAAAACACAAAAACATTTAAACTCCCAAAACACAAAAAACATTTAAACTCCCAAAACACAAAAAACATTTAAACTTAAATTCCAAAAAAAAAAAAAAAAAAATTTTTTTTTTTTTTTTACCTCTGTGAGCTACAAAAGATTCCAGCAGCAAGTTTCGAATCAACGATTTCCGTCATGATTCGGAATACGAAATTGACCGCTTGCAACGCAGTTTTGCGGGAATTGGAGGACTTCGAATTGGATTTCAAGAGCAAAATCGAGCACTTCCTCGCCACTAGCATCTATCCCGATCGTTACCTATTAACGTACTTCGATTTGAATCGACTACTGAACGAGACGAGAAAGGCTCTCACGGAACGATTTCCCGACGATCGGTTGGAGATGGTCGTCGCCGAAGTATCGGACATGGACGAGCTTCGCGACGTTTCAGCGAGAGAGCGTAGGGGAGGACGATTGACGTGTTCCATTTGCCTGGACGCGATCGTCCGTTGCGACGGGAAAAAACTAGCGTGCGGTCACTCTTTTCATTGGGCTTGCATTTCGGAATGGTTCGCTACCGCCAAGAGGACGAATTCGGACCGGATGTGCCCGCTGTGCCGTCGTCGTTGCTTCGACTTGAGTGGTGGCCGTAGTAGATGCCGGATCAGGACGACGAAAAATTTCTTCGATTCGCAGAACTATCGGACACTCGCCAAGACGTACGAGGAAAATATTTCGGCTATCAAAAACATGGAGAAGTTGCTGCGGGAAGCGAATGCAAAATGCCCTTGTAATGTTTGTAAGGCCTGGAGGTAAACTTTTGAAATAAAACTCTTTCAATCAGATGCAGATGCAATTTCCTACAAACTTTCGAAATTTTCAAAGTCCCATTTTTTTGAAACCCTAAGATCAAGAACCTAAAATTTAAATACAAAAAAAAAAAAAAAAAAAAAAAAAATATATATATATATATATATATATATATATATATATATATATATATATATATATATATATATTTTTTTTTTTTTTTTTTTTTTTTTTTTTTGAGCAATTTGTTGGAGGTTTCAATCTTCGTTTATTTCGCAAATGCTGGACTTAGTCATTTTTTGGAGTCGTAAAGTTTTAAAATGCCAACATCTTCAACACGTGAAGTAAAAATGTAAGTTGTTTGAGGAAAAAAAACACTTGACTTGAAAAACGTGACAATCTCAAAAGAAAGCGATCGTCGTCATTTAACGTTGATGATTTCCAAAAAAATACAAGTTCAATTTTTTGAATCTCATTCCTAATCGAATCTTCAAACTTCAAAAATATTTCAGTTCGAATGTTTGAGGGCTCGTTGGATCCGTATTCCGATTTTCATCAAACTTCAATTTTCTTTCTTAATGCCATTCTCTCTTCCTCCGAACCCCCGAGGTCCAGAACCTCTAAGAGATCTAAGGACTGTACGTTTTTTTAACCGTGTTTGCGTGAACTTACCGAAAGCAACGTTCGAATCGAAAACAAACACTAACGTTCGCGAGCAGTTCTGAAGTGATTCTCGTAAAAATTCACCAGGTGACATCGTGAACGAGGCGCTCTTTCCAGGCGACTTGACCAAGGTTCGCGTACAGTTTTAAGATGATTCTCGTAAAATTCGTCAGGTGGCATCGTGAACGACGCAGATGGCGCTGTTTCCATGCGAGGTTAACCAAGATTCGGGTACAGGTCTGAAGTGGTTCTCGTAAAATTCGTCAGGTGCCCTCGTGAACGACGCAGATGGCGCTGTTTCCAGGCGACTTGACCAAGATTCGGGTACAGGTCTGAAGTGGTTCTCGTGAAATTCGTCAGGTGCCCTCGTGAACGACGCAGATGGCGCTGTTTCCAGGCGAGGCTGACCAAGGTTCGCGTGCAGGTCTAAGATGATTCTCGTAAAAATTCGCGAGGTGGCGTCGTGAACGAGGCAGATGGCGCTGTTTCCATGCGAGGCTAACCAAGGTTCGCGTACAGGTCTGAAGTGGCTCTCGTAATAATCGCGAGGTGGCATCGTGAACAAGGAAGATGGCGCTGTTTCCAGGCGAAGCTGACCAAGGTTCGCGTACAGGTCTGAAGTGGTTCTCGTAAAAATCGCGAGGTGGCATCGTGAACGAGGCAGATGGCGCTGTTTCCAGGCGAAGCTGACCAAGGTTCGCGTATAAAGATGATTCTCGTAAAAATTCGCGAGGTGGCGTCGTGAACGAGGCAGATGGCGCTGTTTAAGGACGATGACCAAGGTTCGCGAACAGGTCTGAAGTGATTCTCGTAAAAAATCACTAGAAGGCGCTCTCCTAGCCCGTTTCTCTTACAGCGTTGCGATGGTTCCTGGAAAAAAACTCTAGGAGGCGCTCTCCTAGCCCGTTTCTCTTACAGCGTTGCGAAGGTTCCTGGAAAAAATCACTAGAAGGCGCTCTCCGAGCCCTGTTACAGCGTTGCGAAGGTTCCTGGAAAAAACCACTAGGAGGCGCTCTCCTAGCCCGTTTCTCTTACAGCGTTGCGAAGGTTCCTGGAAAAAATCACTAGGAGGCGCTCTCCGAGCCCTGTTACAGCGTTGCGGAGGTTCTCGCGACGATCGTGTGGGGGCGCTGAAACCCATATGCTCACCGAGCGGTTGGTCGCCCCGTCTTTGGTTTTTCCTCCGGGGTCCCGTTGCTCGAAAAAAATATTGAGGGACTGTACTTCTGCCGCAAACATGGGGGAAAGAAAAAGGTGGAGCTAAAATGACGTCACTTCCTTGGATCCTTCAGCCGAAGGAGACATATCGTCCACCTGTGCTGCTAAACACATATATCCACATCCTAGAGCTTTCGTGAAGTGCTTTTCTCTGATTGGCTATCTGCTGGTGAAGTCATTCAGTGACGTCTAAGGGCCGGATTCAAGTGAAACACACACAATCGCAAAAAAGACAATCGCAATCGCCGAGATTTGCAATCGCTGTTGGCAGTCGAATTCAAGTGAAACAATTTGGACAATCGCAAGTGAGAAGTCGGGGTAGGAGCTACTGGTCGATGATAATCGCATGTACTTGGAGCGATTAACTGATGTCAACCAATGAGAGAATTAGGTTTGCGCTCCCTGGGTTTGAGATGGTTAAAATCGTGATGCAATATTTGTTTTGATGTTGAATTCATGTTCGCTCGCGTAATGGATATGTTCCGTGCTATTTTTTTTTTTTTTTTCAACTTTCAGTTCTACAGTTAGAAAAGAAAGCAAACTGGATAAAAAATGTTGCCGTTTCAGAAATGCTTTATATGTTCCACATGCATATTGTATTTGTTTTGAATAAAACGCATGATATTTAAAGGAAAATTACGATTTCATAATCATCCGATGAGAATGAATCTGATGAGGATCAAAGATTTTCAAATAATTTTCTCACAACGACAATTGAATAATACTTAGAGAATTTTGAATTTAAACTGCCTATTGTAATATCTGTTTGATTTGAACATGTTTGTTTCCCTACGTTAAATACATTTGCACAAGTAGTAAGTAAAAATATGTTTACTTATGAAGCAAAATGAGAGTTTTTGTTAATAGTTTGGGTTATGTACAAGTTTAAATTCAAAAGTTGGAGCCAATTTCTAGAATAGTAACAAATAATCACATTGATAGGATACATCCAGTTTTGAAATGGTGATACACATTGTGCAGAGATAAGTTCTTTTTACTTCAACTAAACACATTTTTACTGATTTTACTTATTTTAGTTCACCTAGATCATAATAGCAAAATATCTTGCCTCAGTATTGCATAAAGGTTGACATGCAAGAAAAATCATCTTGCATTAATACTGCCTCAATGTTGTTATGTTACTCCCTTTATGCTGTCAGCAGGCTGCCACAATATTGACTGACAAGGTGTATGCAGCATAATATCAGGAAAATATCAAGGTAGGCTGCTTTTGTAACATTGCATACGTATTGATATGACAGGATAATATCAAGATGTTGTCATGACAGCATGAAATCAAGGTCTAGGCAAGATGATCTTGCTTTTGTAATCTTGCATACGTATTGATATGACAGGATAATATCAAGATGTTGTCATGACAGCATGAAATCAAGGTCTAGGCAAGATGATCTTGCTTTTGTAATATTGCATACGTATTGATATGACAGGAAAATGTCAGGATACATTGACATGACAGTATGAAATCAGCACGTTTGCAAGGTGTTTTATCCATTTATTTATTTGTATTATTTTCACTTCAAACTCGAGAATTAAATTTCATTCTTTAATTATTTCTGTTATTCTTCAAGATAGTTTTCTAGCCTGAGAATATTTTCTTAAAGCTGACATCTGATCGGAAATTCATATAAAGATATTAATAGTACTCGCGATTTAATTTAAAAAATAAAAGTTTCTTCGTTTTGCGTAATACTTATTTTTTAAATTCATGCTTCTAATTGTATTATAAAGACATAAAATGCTTAGTTAGGAATAATTGCGGAAGTTTTTATAGCACTAAAGGTAGCAAAATAATAAATAAATACAATAAATAAGTACATTTTCAAATAGATGTCAGCATTGAAAATATCCCATGGACAAAACATATGAATTTATCTTAAAGAATAACATAAATACCACTGAATAAAATTAATCTTACGTGAGATTGAAGTGATAATACGAAATTCTGAGCTTCATGTCCTTTGTTTCAAAGTCTAGGGACGAAAAAAGTTATTTTCGCCATTTCTAACATTGATCGCACATCGTCTGCGATATGACTTGTTTAGTACTATATTAATAAACAAATACAGTTATCAGTCATTCATAAGTTTTTCCTAAAACAATACTATTCCAGACTAATAACTAAGCAACCAACTTAACGAAGCCTAAAAGAATGCAACGCCACGTGCAGCACCTCTGAACCGATTGAGGTCGAAGCAGGAAGAATGTGCCAGCAATACGAGGGATGCTGGGTAGAAAGAACTGTGCGCATGCGCAAGTAGCAACGAAGGTCCACCTGTTCTATTGTGTACTAATTACCTTGACGGCGACAGCATGAAATCAATATCATCTTGACGGCGACAACATGTATGCAATGTTGTTATTGTAAGGTATTATCAATATTGATATTTTAAGATGAATGCAATGTTGCATACGTGTTGTTATTGTAATATTGTTTTTTAATCTTTATGCAAGCTTTATGCAGTATGAAACACGTCAATATTGACGCCGTCAGTATAATATCAAGATCTGTCAAGGTTGATGCAAGAAATTTTGCTAGTAGGGAACCCGCCACAAGTCGAACCGCACCATGCTGCAGACACTCACTGGTGAGATAAATTTACTTTGTCTACCAGTTTGTTGGCGCTCTGAGCTCCAATGAGTTGATATCTGCCTCCAGCTCGGTTGTTCACACTATTCCAGACTGATGAGTTCTAATAAGAACAAAACTGCAGTCTTTGGATGTGATAACCGGACTGTCTGGTACCATTGCAAGTTATTCTCTCGTACATCAAGTGTCGGATCCAGGGCGAAGGAAGCATGTTGTAATATAACTAGATGCAAAACTCAGCTGCAGCAAATCGACTGTGCGAATTTTGAAGTAAATGGGCAAAAACATAGCCAATGAGGATACAATGCTGTTTCCATCCTATCAGAGGCTACGGCAGAAGTTGTTTCTGCACATCTTGTCAGGGGCGGATCCAGACTATGGATTTGGGAGGGGAACTTTTCTAGCAAGTATGTTTATGGGGGTGGGGGAGTTATATGAAATTACTCATTAAAAAATAAGCATAAATATTGAGTTTTACAACGTATCTACTGCTTCTTAATGCCTCTTATGAAAAAAATGTATTCATTACAAATTCTAAAAGTACAATTCTTAAATAATTAGTTTAAAAAGTTTGTTCATTTTTCTATTTGTATGTGCTTAAAGGAAATAATATTTGCACCAGTGGTTCAACCACAAAAGTTTTATAGAGGGTGCACTTTTAAAATTTTCACCATCTGATAGGGCGGTTGTTGAAAAAAAATGTTGAAATTTTAGTCTTAAGGACGCAGTTTTAGACGGCCTCTGGTGATGCTACGAAAAAGAAATGTTTGGGGGCCACCTGCGGAAATTAAAGTTTTAAAAACGCAATTATAGGCGATATTTATTGACGGTAGGGTCAGAGATGTTTTTTGAAATTGAATTTCAAAAAACGCAGTTACAAGCTAACTTTGACAATACATCGAGCAGTACGGTTCTGGGGCTTTTCCCAAAAAATGTTTCGAAATTGAAGTCCTAGAAAACGAAGTTTTTGAGCGATATTCGGTGATAAAGGATTTAAACGCTTTCCCCATTAAATTTTTCAAAACCTTAATTTTTTAATGTTCAGATTTTCTACAGGAGCATTCGGACCCTTGTCCAGAAATTTTTCGTTATCAACATCTTAAAAAAATGACTGTAGACCATATTTGGTAACGTCAGGGGTTTGGCAATTTTTCAAAATTGAAGCTCCAAAAAAGCAATTTTAAACGATTCTCGATGTTATTAGAATGTGAGGTGTTAGGTAGTTCTCCCCTTTAAAATTTTCAAAATTGAAGTCCTGAAAACAAGATTTGAGACGCACTTTAAAGGTATTGGCAGAGGAAGGGGACTTCCGACATTATGAAGACTTTCTTATTTTTAGACCGACTAAAAAAGGCGACTGTTTCCAAGGTACGTTCTATTGTTTTCTTTAATTATAGGAAATGTTTTACAAAAACATTCTACTCGGCCTTCTGGAGGATCACCGATCCTGTCGCCCTGTGTCCCCCCCCCCCTCCAGCCTCCACCTCTAATAGCGCCACTGAATTGCAGTAGCTTTAAATATAATGATCAATCCTTCACCAAATAAATGCAAAAAACAGTTTAAACAGGTTTGTCTTTATTTATTTATTTATTTTTATGCAGGGAAGAGGGGAACATTCCCCAGTTCTCCTCTTTAGATCCATTTTTGCAATTCTCTCCTATCTTTTTCTTGCGCCTTTCTTCAAGCTAAAGTTCTATATAACTGGAGAACTTCGCTGTAATACGTTGTGAAAATTTTTAAGTACACATGAGAATTTCGAGGAAGGAGAACGTTCCCCCAGTTCCCTTCCAGGGATCCGCCTCTGCTATTGTTTGATCGAATTTTCTGGAGCTTTTCCTCGAGTTTAAGTTCTATAAAACAGAAGATTTTTTCTACACTCTATTGTGAAAATTTTTAGGTATATATGGGGGTTTTGAGGGGAGGAGAAGGTTCCCCCAGTTCCCTCCATGGATCCGTTTCTGTTGTAGCCTAATTGCTTTTCCTGGTGCCTGAGTTCACGTTCTAAAGTGTGTGTGTGTGGGGGGGGGGGCATTCCAGCAGTTCCTCTTTTTAGATCCGCTTTTGAAATTCTCTCCTAACTCTTTCTGGAGCCTTTCTTATAGTTCAAGTTTTGAAAAACGGAATTATATTCCCGTACTCTCTTTTGAAAATTTTTAGGTACACTTGGGATTTTGGAGGGGGAACGTTCCCCCAGTTCCCCTCCCGTGGATCCGCGCCTGCATCTTGTTCGAGCACTTGTCTATTTACTAAAAGGTCTAAATTACCTACGGAACCATTTTTTGTAGTGTATCTGGTTAATACAGTTGAATTTGCTTATAACGAGCCCTGTTTTAACAAGAACTTGGACTTAGCGAGGGAATCAAAAAGCTTTGGCTGGTACAATGTTAAGCCTATAAGAGCGTAACTCACCTTATCGAGCAAACCCCGCTTCAAGCGAGCAATATTTTTGTCAGTCATAAAATTTCTGTCAATTTCCACTGCAGAAAACATTATTCTATTTCTCGAAAAATTTCATTAACATTTTAAATTAAAAAAAAAGACATAAATCCTGAGAAAAAGTGACACAGCCTTTTTTTAAAAAAATTTGTGGAGTTTAGGAGGATTTAGAAATTGTTGAAGCGAATGTTAAATCATTTCCGAGATATACTTCCAAGGATATTGTAGCTCTAAGCCTTAAGCCTTGGACATACTGTCAGACCCGCTTAATCGAATATCGTCGGTTCCAAGAAATATTATTTGATTAAGCGGGGAAATTTTATTTATCTTTTTAAATTTACAACTTGTCTTAAAACATAATAATAAAAAACAAGTTTTTAAGGGAAATAATTAGTGTTATTTCTTAAGTTTTAGAAATAAGCTAAATAAACAACAAAATAATTTCTTATATAAACAAGTATATTACAAGCACGTATGAAAATTATGAAAAGTAGCTTACAACTTCAGTAATGAAATCTTTATTTTTGGCACTTTTTTTTTTCAGAACAACATTGTTTTTTGAAAAATTCCATAATAGGCGATTGCTCGCTCAAGATCTTTTGGGAACACTTTCTGACACCCTTTTCCTCCCTCCTTGTCTACCGTATCTTACATTAAATATTTGTCAATTTATTATCGTCTAAATTGTGTACAATATTTATTTGTGTTATTTAATCAGGTTATTGACTGCGCTATTTTTCTTAATGTAAAGATAGTTGGCAATAAATATTACTTTATAGTTTAACTCGATGCTTGCTTGCAACCGGCTCAACCAGTTAACCGATCACATGCTTTAATCAACCAATCAACAGCTTAAAATGGTAACCGAAAGATGATAGAACGTTACGATTAGTAACCCGTTACTCACCGGTCGACCGGTGAGGTTCGTCGAATGCAAACAATAAGTGTTCTTACTTAATTTTTTTCTAATGAATTCAAAATGTTTCTCATTTGTGAAAGCTGATTAATATTTTTCGATGATCCGGGGAAATTATTCGATTAAGCGGGGATCTTTAGTATTGCATCTATGGGGAAATATTCGGTTCCAGGAGGTTTTATTCGTATAAACGGGTTATTCGTTTATCCGTTACCCAATTAAGCAGGGCTTACAGTAAAGTCAGACCAAGCAACGTAAGTAGAAGCACAAATTTGTAAATTACAACAGACACGTGTTTCGGCGTTACAGGGAACGCCTTTTTCAATGCAAAAAATAATGAGCTTATGGATGAAAAGACATCCGACAAAAGCCTTTTGTCGGATGTCTTTTCAAATTAAATTTTCAAATGTAATTTACAAATTTGTGCTTCTACTTAACGTTGTTTGGTCTGACTTTACTATTCAGCACAAAGGTATTTATTTATCTTAGGGCTTACAGTATTCAATAGTTTCTAAAGTGCAGGAAAAATTCAAACTATTTTAAGCCGCAGATGCCATTGGCGATGTTCTTCATATCACGAAATCCTTGAAAAAATAACAAGAAAGAGAGAAATAAGACAGTTCGAAGAAAATAGCTAACTTTGGTGTTATATTGAAATATAAAAATAACTCAGTATGTATAAATTTTCATGATTTTTTCCACAAACCCTTTTTTTTTACGAGCACTCTGGTATATATAACAAGCAAATGCTGCAGTCTCTTTGTGCTTGTTTTTAGTGAGTTGGACTGTACTACATATATGGGAGCAAGCCCTTGCTACAGGCGGCAACTTCTGAAAGGCGGTAAAATTCACCATAATTATTTTCTTCAAATTTGTTCAAACTTGATATAAAACCTTGAAGGTAGACGGGTAAGGACTAGTGATGGGCATAATCGAATCACTCGAGAACTCTTATTGTCACGAATTCTTGGTTATTGATTGACTCAGCTGGAGTTCTCGATTTCAAAAGATCTGGATTATCAATCACTCAAGTTCTCGATTTGGAAAGATATTAATTGTCAAAAGGTCTCGATAATGCCCATCATTAGTGAAGGCATCAGTCTTAACATTTGCCACAGACATATAAAAATAACATAAAAATTAAACATCTGGCACTGCTCGCTTTTCACTATCACCCCCTTCCAAACCAGTATTAAACGACTGAATTCGAAATTTGCCCCCCTTGTCTGACTACGTTTTGCATATGCACCTTTGTGAAGTACTGCCATTATTTTTTTCCTCATTGGAGAAAAAAACAACGGGATTTGAATCGTCATTTATTTTTTCATTTATTTACAGCGAAATGTTTCTGCCAATTACTTTTTTTTAAATCATGGATATGCAGTACATATATGTTACTGCAAAACACCAAAATTAAAGAATGTCGACTTTTACTGAAGATTCACCAGAAATATTAAGTATATCACCGATGCCTTTGGTATGTGTATGTTGATATGCACTGACTAGTGTCGACATTTACCAGATTTCAGACTTTCACAATTTACCTTTTAATGGGAGTACAATGCATGTCATAGTAGGAACTTATGCCGGGGCCATGTAGCTAAGTTTGATGCATTTTGTTATTGTACCATAATGCGCAAGTAAATGCAATTTTAGCAAATAATTGAAAAATACTAGCCTAGAATTGAGATTTTATATTAGTAAGATAGTGAACGTTAAACAAATTTACTCACTTTCAACAATCCCTTTTCTTTTTCTTTCTCAACTAGTATAGTACTAACTAGTAAAATTACAACAATGAAGAGAATTTAATTATAATCTCTCATCACAGTCGTAATTCAACTTGTATTGTTGTTCAGCCGGAAAAAAATTCCGTTGATTTCTTCAAAACGACGAAGTAGTATAATGACTATGCAGAATATTATGCCATCAAGTATTAAGTCATAATTAAAATAAGTACTGCATTTGTGGATGAAAACAATGTTAAATTGAAGAAGTATCGCATATTTTAAGTAAATAAAACCAATTTTACTTCCAATGTAAAATGAAGGCTACTGCAAAAATGCTATGGTAAACAAAAAACGAGTCTTGCATTGAGTTGCCAATTTAGAATTGAAAATTTTCAACAATAAAATTCCATTAATTCTAAAATCAACTTTGCATTCAAAACAGACGCCATTGATGTTTTTCTGCAGTTGCGAGAGATTTTCCAGACTTACAAGAGCTCGAGAGCAATTGCAAATATTGCGAGGGAATCGGGACTGAAGACAATCGCAATGTTACACTTGAATTCAAATTGGGGAAATAGCGATCGCATCGGTACATTGCGATCGGCCGTGTTTCACTTGAATCCCTGTGTAACATATAACCGAAAATTTCACTTCCAGGCTACGGACATTCCGTTTCCCATGTTTGTTATCTCTACGAGGAGCAAAGTGAAGTCTAATATGTGTGGAATTAGGAAAGGTTTTATCCATTTCTTCGGTTTGAAAAGCACTTATTTCAATACCAGGTAAGTTGAAGTATCAAATGCAATTAGTCTTCAACTATTCAAGAGTCACAACTGACTACAACTGTATTTATGTCGAGGACTGCATACTAAGTGCCTTGCCTCCATTATTTTATATACCGATAGATGGCAGCACCATCACCGGATCGAACAGTTAATGAGAATTTAGAACTAGTCCAAGAGCTAATAGCTACCTGGTACTAGCACCCCCAGAGGTATCGTTTCACTTGGAGGACATTGAGACCACGAGCATATTTAACGTCGCCCAGTCCCCTTTAATGACGACGGTGGGTCTTCGACCAGCGGGGATCGAACCCGAGGCCCTCCGGCCCCGAGTCCAATGCCTTACCGATCAGGCTACCACGGCCCCACCAATTAGTCTTATGTTCATTTTAGGCACAGATTTTATTTGAGAATTAGTGTCATATTAACTGTAACTTTAATCCCCACAGATATTAGTATTTAGTTTGTGGCAACACTGCCATCATTTAAGAATTGCTACGCATATGGCTTACCGCTTGCGCTAAATAAATCGTTTTAAGTGTTCTTTGAGTTGGTACTTAGTAAACATTTTGATGCATAAATGTTAAAGCTTGACCGCGAAGAGAAGGCGGCTGACCTTGAAGCAAACACATCATTTGTGTCGTTTGTAATGGGTTGATTGTTATTATTTTGTGATAGATAGGATCAGTAAGAACGACTCTCACTTTTAGGTGCTTTTTGGTTGATTCCACCTATTACAAATGATACAAAATGAGGTTTCGCTTCAAGTTCATCCGCCTTCTCTTCGTGGTCAAGCTATACAATTAGATTAATAAGTTTTGTTTACGTTTTCGTTGAGAACCATTGAGCCACATTATGCAAGTGTTGTTACTTTATTGTAGCACATTATCCTTCCATCAAAAACTTTGAATTAATAAAACTATTTCGATATTAGATGAGTAAAAGTCACCAAAAAATCCGTATTTCACGAAATTCATTGGGGTTTTTTTTCGGTTTTTCAGAACAATATGCATGTTTGTTTACATTCGTTAAGGTGTAGTGTTGGTGTTAATTCTGCCTCTTTAAAAAAGAAAAATCTGCATATTTCAACTCAGTTATGAAGCTTTTCATGACATTTCATAGTATGTTAAAGCATCACATGCAATGCATGTATCATAAAATTTTATTTATAATCACTGAATGAACCACCCTGTTCCACGTTGTGTTGCTACTATTTTTCTCGTGAAACAAATTCGTTACACATTTTTCACTTAAAAAAAGCTATTCACTTTGAGATTAAGTAAACCATTTTTCCCTAATTTTAATCTTTTTTATTCATTTTTAATATAAGATAATGTTTGTTTACATTTGTGGTACCGATAACATCCTCTACGTTATAACGTTTGCTGGTACCGTTTATTCTACTGGTATTAAATTCTTTCTAGAATTTATTAGTCTTTAATTTTGTTCTTATGGTTCAAAGTAAGTTTAAAAAACAAATGCAAGCTATTGTCTATGTTCACTGAAACACCATGTTTGATTGCAACGGATTAATTTTCACTGTTCACTAAGCACAGCAGGTTTTCCTTACATTAAAATCCATTTGCATTGGTAATAGATCAGTCAAAGACGACAAAGTGAACTGCATTTCATTCATTTTATGTACTGCTTTTGTTTTTGTGAGTAAGACAAGTGTTTGCATTTGTTGAACCAATATCTGCCTATCCTGTATTATTTCATTTACCACCTTATTTTCTGCTGTGATTTTATAGTATTTTTTAGACATTAATTCTATTATCTCTTGAACAAAGTTAAAGCCAGGGCTCAAAAATCATATGTGTGACTTGTTCATGCTCATAGCATGTTAAATTTTAAATTGAGATGTTTAAGAAATATCAATAAAGAAAAAGTTGTTGTTGGAGCTACCCATAGTTAATGATACGCAAGAGCAGTACATGAATTCAGAAAGATTGAAAACCACAGTGCTAGATTACCTCCTTTTAATTTAATTTAAGAAAACTTTTAATTGGATGAGAAGATATTCACATAAAAGTTTTACTGATACCCGTTTCCAAAAGTTGGCACTAGTGCTAATAATATTCCCCCCCCCCATGAGCAGCGTTAGAAATCACTGGTCATCCGCTGATTCAAGACCAGTGAAACGATGTCGAACCCAAGTCCTGATTACCGAATTGGCAAACTAGGCTGTTGTCTAGGGCCCCCAAAGGCCCTTAACTATTTTGGCTAATGTTAAAATTGTAAGGATTGACTACAGAGGAGCCCCGACGACCTAGGGCCCCCTGATGTCTTAATTAGGGGTCCTGGTCCCTGGTCCGACCACCATAAAATCGAGTTCAAGTCCGTGAGACTAAAGTCGGAGCAAACCTGACCTGGCAGCATTGTGAAGCCTACGCAGATCCTAATCACAGCATTGCGATGCTGTCGGGTTAGGCTTTCTCTAACAATAGTATTTGATGATCATCCGTAATTCAGAAATTTCATATTATTTACAGCTTTAATGTTTTATTTTTAAATTTGCAATAGTTTCATTTGATTAAATTTAGGTTAATTTTTCTCGACGAAATTTTAATTGAAGCCAATTATAACTACATTTTGAAGATTTTATGAAAAATGAAAATTTAAGTAAAATGGTTGCAATTAGGGATGCACCGGATACCCGGTAGCTATCCGGCTAATTTTTCTACTATCCGGTATCCGGTGATATCCGATCCGACCTCTCCCCTCCGGACAGGATATCTGGCAGATTTTTGCAGGATATCCAGTACTGTTGGGGAGTTTATCCGGTGTTGATGTAAGGGTTATCTGGTGTATATAAATGGGGTTTAATTAGAAATTTTCGATTTTTGTTAAACCTTTTGGATTATGTAATAACTTTTCTTGTTTCTTTCATTAATTTCTATTTTTAAAGCAAAATTAGCATATCCTTTAATCCTGAGAATTCCAGCAAACTGGTAGTTACCAGTTTTTTGACACACTCAGATTCAATGAGATGACATACATCTCCAACTTGGTTATTCACTATTCCAGACTGATGAGTTAATAACAAGGACAAAACTGCACTCGCTGTGTGTGATAACTAGTTTTTCAGTATATTGCATGTATTTCTGGCTTATATCTGGCTTTGAGGTGATAACTTACAGTTTAATATTACCAATGTTTGCTTTTCACAGAAAAACTATATTTGTACCAAACACAACATCTTTGAAGGTCATGGGTCTGGACAAATTCTGGATTTTAGTGAATTCGCCTTAGTTATGAGCCCAGACAGAGTGATTTGTTTGCATAGGCCCAAGTTCAAATGCAATTGGGGTCCAAAGTTGCTAGTTTGGTTCCAGAAATGCAATGGTATTTCCTTTAGAATATTTTTTTTAAACCACTAGTAAACATTAAATTCAATAAACGCAAACATGTTTTTGTGCAGTGAATATTGATTGCATGAAAACAATTCTAATAAAATAATTGTCCGCAACTTCATGAGTAGCTGTAAAAGGTTTTTGCATCGAAAATTACTGCTAAGTCGCACAAAAAAGACCACACAAAAACAAGTTTAAGTGTAAAGTTCTGTTTTGTTTCGTAATTTTTTGCTTCAAAATATTAAAAACAAATTTTTAAATTTCTGGATGTATTAAATAATTAAATGTGCTTTTCATGAGCCCTTTTTAAATTCACTCTTCGAAATTTGTTAGTTACTATCTGATGTAGGAACACAATTCAAGTTTAACTACATTTGGTGTTTAGTTGACCAGTCATTCTGTTTAAGGACTTTTTCTAAGGATTTCTAAAGATTGCTATTAGCATACATTGAATAATTTTAGATTTTTATTTCATATCTAATTATATGTAAAATATTTATGATTTTCTATTCTATATATTCAACATTTATCAAAGCAACTGTCAAAAATTAATTACAGTTATTAAAACTTAAAACATTGTGTTGCAATTGGTTTTTGTGACCGGACATTTAAAAATGTACCTCATTTTCATACCGTTTACAAGTTTTTAATACGTCACAAAATATCACAGTGTGAATTTACAAATTGTTATTCAATGTTTGGTGTACAAATTTTCTGACTTTGAATCGTGGAAAAGTTTTGATTTTTTTTTTTTTTTTTCAATTTTAATTTTAGGAGTAGGTTTTTTTTTCAAATCTCGAGAAAAAGTGCTGGTGAGGGAAAGCTTCTTACTAAAGAAGCAAACTCTCTTGATGATGAAATCAGATGTCCTTCCTTTATAATGTTGAAGGTTTCGCTATTATGGTAAACGTTCATGCAAGCATGAAAGAAAAGCTGTACAGTGTATAGGTAATGAAACTTTAGAAAAGCTTTTGTTACAATAATTTTACAATTTGTTCTCTGTTGCAGCATTCTTAATTTATTTTCAATTATTTACAGCTCATAATGATCATTTAATTTTACTTCCGTCATTTTCTGAAGTATTTTTAAAGAATACAAATTAGCCTAGGTCGAAAGAAATTAAACCTATAATGTTATGTGTATTTATTATTCTGTGTTCTAGAACTTGTACTTATTTTATTTCCTCACATATTGATTTTACCCCTTTTTTAATCAAAAATACTTAACTGAAGTAACTGCTTTATGTATGAAATGAAATTGTAAGAGTTTAATATCTTAAATTTTAAAAACCACCAGAAAGAAAGCTTGAAGCGTGAAATCTGTCAGACAGTCAGTTTAAATTCTAGCATGAAATAATTATGATAGACTTATTAAAACTGTTTGAAATTGAACCTTAATACACAAATTTATTCCATTTTTTAAGCTTTTAACTTTTTTTATCATTAATTTTAAATTTTATCTATATTTCAAATTCCAACTCTATATTTTATTGTGTAAATTTCATTGTTTTGGTCTGAAATATTGTGCAAATTTTAGGCAGTTGAATCAGTGAGAAGCAAAGGGATGTAAATGGACATTTTCAAGTTTTGAGTAAAAAACGTTTGAAGTTGCTGTTATAGGTAGGCTCTCATTAACCAGCTTGGGGCCCCATCACAAATGACTTTTACGAGCCCCCTCCAAATTGTTCTGCGGCTCTAAACATATTTTCCCCCTTATTTAAAAAATCTCGAGCAAACAGGTGTCCTTTCTCCACCCCCCTGCTACTATCTTTTAGGCTACATCCAATTTCTTCCCAAGTTCCTCTCCCTCGAGACGTCACCTGTCAGATTATCCATTGTAGACACTTCCTTTGTCAAAGGAAACAAACTTTAAAAGCAGGTACAATGTGTCCGCCATTACTGGTCACGCAAAATTTGTAAATCTCTGGATAGACGCTCGCCAAAAGAAGAAGGATAACAGGCCAAATTGTTGCAATCCTTCCAAAAGAGTTCTCTCTTCACAGTTCTTCGAAAATTCTTGGAAACCGTGAAACTGCTCTTTGCAATGCAACGGTTGGTAGAAAAGAAATAAGAGATGCGTCACAGCATTCAGTATATAGTCGTTCCCACTCATTTTATTTTTTAATTTAAGACTATTTCTTAACATACCTTCTCTGTCATAATCAGGGCCGGATTAGCCATAGAGCAGAAGTAGCAAATGCTACGGGTCCCTCGCTTCTGGGGCCCCCGCGCCATGAGAAAAAATTCCAGAAAAAAAAGCTACTTTCCGTACTTTAACCCGTTTAAATTTCTCTCTATCTTTCTCTTCTCTCTCGATTTAGCTTTTCTAAATGCTCAGATAAAATAAAAATCTTATTTTTTCGATAGATTGCTTTCCAGAAATTTCTCCCAATTGAAGTCTTAAAAACGCAATTTTAGTTGATCTTTCTTAGTGGAAGGAGAAAAAGCTCTGTTGGGTCAGAAAAGTTTCAAAAATGACCTAAAAATTACAGTTTTTGGCAAAGTTTGGAGAACGGAGAATTGGGTTTTCTCTGGATTTTTTTTTTCTTTTTTTAAAATGAAGCCAATTTTAAGCTACCTTAGGAAATTTAAGGGAGTTAGGGTAACTTTCCTAAAACTTTCAGCTAATTCAAGCTTAAAAAAGGAAGTTTTGGTTGTTTCATAATAATAGAGGAAAGGGGAAGGGGTTCTTTCCTGAAATTGTGCTCAAAACTGTAGTCAATTTCAGGCTATCTTTGGGAGGAAAGGGTTTGAGGGATCGACCCATGGTTTAGCTGAAAACAAAATTTCAAGCTATGGGAGAAGATTAGAGAAAGGGATGAGGGTCTGAACTCCCCCAGAAACAATTCTGACTTCAAGTTTCAGACCGTGGTTTTAGATTATCACTGAAGACGTTATCGGGGGGGGGGGGGGTTGCTTCGCAGAATGTTAGAAACTAAAATCTTCAAGACGCAGGCTATCTTTAGTTCTAATTTTAGGTAAAGATTGATGATTTGGAGCTTTTTCCCCCGAATGTTGAGAAGCTAGGGAAGTAGGTGGGTATTCTCCTTTGGAATTTTTTTGAAATCGAGATGGTTTAAGGGCTTTCTCCGGAATTTTTCGGATTTTAGGTTCTAAAAACTCAAATTTAAGCAGGAGAAGGAGGATGCTGAAATTCTTAAACCACAAGTCCTAAAACCACATTTTAAGGCTTTCTTTGGTGATGTTAGACAAGAGAGGGGAAAAGGTTACCATCCAGAAATTGTTTAAAAGTGGCTTTCTTCTTAAAGCGTTCGAAATTGGAGTCCTAACAAGGTAATTATTAGTCATTTTAAACTCTCTTTGGTTACTCAACTTCATTTCAATTTATCACCCTCAAAATTTTCCGCCCGTGACACGACCCCGTAGATCCGGCACTAAACAACAATGAACAAAATTAAGAGATCATGATTAGTGAGAAGTTTCAGAAAAAAAAAAGATTCTGAAACTTCTCACTTATGTAGAGCAAAATAAATGAATTGTAAAGAGAACATTATTTTTTGATGAACTAAAATAATTATGTGTAGAAGAAAGAATTTAAATATCGTTTCTAATTTTTTCCTCTGAGTGGGAGGGAACTAAAAAGCTGTCACCCATGCCCGAACCTTTTCTTTTGCATTACCAAAGGTAGCCGAAAACTTTTTTATTCGAACTTGAAATTCAGATAATTTCAGGAAGAAAATTGTTTAGCATAATCGAAAACCCGCTAAAACTGCTTTCCGGAACTTCAGTTTCGAAAAATTTCCATGGGTGTAATACCGAGCCCGATCCCGTCCTATAACGTCGTCTAATAAGGTGGCCTGCAAATGCGCGTTTTGGCCTATAATTTCGAAAAATTAAAATGGGTGTGTACCTCTTCCCCTCCAACATTGTTAACAGTAATTCTAAAATGCACTTTTAAGACTTTAACTTCGAAAATTTTCCGGGTTGCATCGGAGAGTGCCTTAACCCCATCCCATACCGAATCGTAACCGCCGATGGCATACTATCTATCACGTTTTCACAACTTCACTTTCGAGAAATTTCCAGAAAATGGCTTTCACAAATTCCGCCCCAAAATCACCAAGGAACGTAAAAAAATACCATTTCAGAGTATATAATTTCGAGAATTTTTGCTTAAAATTGTGTTTTTAGATTAATAACAAATAATGAATTCAAAAATTTTTCCAATGGGACCTCCTTGAACACCACTTTTTCTTCTCTCTGCAACATCATTAAGGATAATCTAGTTTTATTTAAGACTTCAATTTTAAAAAACTGCCTGGAGAGTCGCTGTGAACCTAAATTTTTTACTTTGATCGCGTTCTTTGGCTTCAGTTTCTCCAAATAATGGCCTCCGAATCTTCTCTTCCGAATATGATCAGGGGTTGTTAGAATTGAATTTTTAGAATTGATATATCGAAAATTTTCTGGGGGTAAGCCCCCGGACCCCCTCCCTGTATATTGTCCAAAAATTGCGTTTTTGGAATTAAAAGTTAAAAACGTGTAGTAACGGGAAGACGAGAGACAATAGAAGGGGATACCATCGTAAAGCTCTAAAACTGTATCCACATGTATGTATTCATGTACGTTATAAGTACACCTCCCGTCTCCATGAAGAAGTGCTATATTGTTCACTATATCATTCGAAAACGAAGGGCCCCTTGGAAGCATTTGCTACGGGTCCCGCGCTGGCTTAATCCGGCCCTGGTCATAATGCACGCTTTTTTGAAAAACATTACAAAATAATAGCAATTTTAAAATTAGAGTTTAGCTAATAAATTTAACGAATTAACATCGAGGATTAAACTTTTCAAGTGATGCAGGTTTTTGAGTTTTCTGTGATTCGAAGCAAGTAATTAGTTCAAAAGTGCTTTTAACAATCTTTTTTTTTTTTTTTTCAGTATAATTGTTCAAAATGGTTTTTGAATTCGAGCTTAAAAAGTTGCAATGTTTAGAGCAGATAATGGGAAACATAAGCTATTCTCTCTTTAAGCTTAATATATATTGGGTTGTTCGGAAAGTAATTTCGTTTTTTCCCGTCAGAGGACTTAATTACGTTTTTTCGAAACCAACTTCACACTTAAGCCGCATAACCATTATATGTCTTGAGAGCTGATATTGCAAGGCTTGTGTGTGAAAAAGTTCTATTAATTCTATGCAGTAGTTTTTGGTTGGTGCCCTTTTAAATATGGAGAGCAATAAGCAGCATTTTCGTCATATTTTACTTTTTTACTTCAGAAAAGGTAAAAATGCTGTCCAAGCGAGAAAAAAATTGACGGATGTGTATGGAGAAGGCGTGTTAACAGTACGCCAGTGCCAGAACTGGTTTGCAAAATTTCGATCCGGCAATTTTGATGTCGAAGATGCACCACGGTCTGGAAGGCCGGTCGAAGCTGACAAAGATGCGATAAAGGCATTAGTTGATGCAAATCGGCGAATAACCACACGAGAGATCGGTGAGAAATTAAATTTGTCGAATTCGACTGTTTATGGCCATTTGAAAGGCATGGGCTTAACCTCGAAGCTCGATGTGTGGGTGCCCCATGTCCTTACGGAGCGAAATTTGTGTCGTCGCGTTGGCGCGTGTGATTCGCTCCTCAAACGTCAAGAAAATGATCCATTTTTGAAGCGGATTATTACTGGGGACGAAAAATGGGTTGTATACAACAATGTTAAACGCAAGAGGTCATGGAGCAGAAAAGATGAACCGGCTCAAAGCGTGTCAAAAGCCAACATTCACCAAAAAAAGGTGATGCTCTCCGTTTGGTGGGATGTCAAAGGAATCGTTTTTTATTGAGCTTTTGCCGGACAATACAACGATCAATTCAGAAGTCTATTGTCATCAGCTGGACAAATTGAATGATTCACTTAAAGAGAAGAGGCCCGAATTAATCAACAGGAAGGGTGTAGTGTTCCACCGGGATAATGCGAGACCTCACACAAGTTTAGTCACTCGCCAAAAACTTTTACAGCTTGAATGGGACGTATTGCAACATCCACCATATTCTCCAGATCTGGCGCCTTCCGACTACTATTTGTTCCGGTTCTTGCAAAATTTTTTGGATGGCAAAACCTTTACCTCAAATGAAGATGTCAAAAACCACCTGAACCAGTTTTTTTTCCAGCAAGGACCAAAACTTTTATGAGAGGGGAATTATGTTACTGCCAGAAAGATGGCAAAAGGTGTTGGACCAGAATGGCCAATATATAATTTAATAAAATATTTATTCATTATACGAAAACTGTCTTTCATGTTCCCCAAAAAAAACGAAATGACTTTCCGAACAACCCAATATATATTTTTAATGAAAGTCTATACTTAAAAAAAAATAACAGGTAAATTTACCTTTAATTTAAAGAAGTTTCACCACAAATGAATTTCAAAACGATAAAAACTTCAAAATAAAATGCACAAAATGGTTTTTAATTCTGAAGACTATTTATATGAGTTTGGTTCGTTCTAAAAAAGTATCAAATGTAATAAATGAGTATATGATTTCTAGATGACAAAGCTCAAAAATTTGCATTTTATCTTTTTCCGTTATAACTAATTTAATTCTGGAGCAGCCAATACATTTGAAACTGCTTAGCTGCTATTAAGTTTAGCTAACCTTTAACGAATTTTGTATAATGAACATCGCAGCGGCGGGTGAGTCGTAAAGGGGGTTGACTGCCTCCTCACTCCTAAAAGTAAAGGGTTCCTTGCTCCCTCCCTTTTCGGAGGTAAAAATTAGTAATCGATCGAAAAATAATTTTCTGCTCAGTGGATTGATTTTTTTTCGCGAAAAAAAAAAAAAGCTGAAAACTCCAAAAAAATAGACCTTTTTGATGTTATTTCATTCGAATGGAACTTTGATTTGGAAAGAAAGGGGGGGGGGGTTCTATAGACATCCAGACATAGAGACTTTCAGCTTTATTATTAGTAAAAGAAAAATAGCGCATAATAGGCAGGGTTGTTTGGTTTAAACCACGTTGGTTTAAACCGTGGTTTAAACTAAGTGTTTTTTTAAAAAACCATTTTACTGTTTTCCCCCAGATGTTTTCATCAATTTAATATGTTATTGCAAAGAATAAAATATAATTAATGCAAGGTAACTAGCAAAGCTTTATAGATAAATTACCGATTCAATAAATTAAGAAATTATATTTTTTAAGGTAATGAAAGTTTGCTGAATAGTTTTCATTTTTTTTCTTTTTAAAAACCTATGCAGCTTTTCTATTAGGTACATAAATATACAGGGCAGACCATGTAAGTTTTTCTAAAATTACATGGAAAAAAATCCAAATAGCTCTGTTATAATTTTTATTTATCATTATTTTTCAGCCTTTTGCATTTCAAAATAGTCCAAAAAGCATATTTCAACCAACTCTTCATATATTACCTAATTTGCTTGATTACTTAAGATTTATTGAGTATAAAACTTAAGTAGTCAAGCAAATCTAAAGTAATCACTATGTACCATTGAAGTGATGCATAGTGTAAAAATATCTTCACACTAGAATACTTTTCGCTCATTGTTTTTTCTTTCTTTTTTTCTGCAATTTCTGAGTAAGTTTTCAGCCGCATTTCGAGTCTTACAGTTTCTAGCTCGCTTTTCGTTTCAATGGTGTATTTTCGTAATCTAGCCACCAGATATCTCCAAATATGTTCCATTAAGTTTAAATCTCGCGATTTACGAGATATTTCTAAGCTTAAGGTCAATTTTTGAGGCACCAAACGCAAACTTGTGCTGCTTATCGTTATCTTGATTAAAAAAAAAAAAAAAAAAAAAAAAACAAAGTTGTTTCTGATTACCAAATTTTGAGCTAATAGTTTAAAAATGTTTTTTTAAAATATTTAAATTAATAGCATGATTCATTATTTCATCAAAAAATTAAAAAGTTCCAAGTCTTGATGCTGATATACACCCTCACACAAGAACACCTTTACCGTACTGATTAACTGGTCTAACTAAGTTCTTAAGATTATAAGTTAAGAAATTCATCCTTCTTCAGTTTTTTTTTTCTTTTTTCTTTTTTAAATTAGAACTTGATACAGGAATTTGAAGAAAGATTTATATGGGCGTTAAGTATTAGTCAAAACATGAAGAAGTGGCACATGAGGTCAGGAGCGGCACATGACGTCTTTGCACACGGGCGGCCGACACCCAAGGATCAGCCCTGATGACAAAATGAGCTTACTGAA
The DNA here is from genome assembly GCF_026930045.1 of Uloborus diversus. NCBI lineage: Eukaryota > Metazoa > Arthropoda > Arachnida > Araneae > Uloboridae > Uloborus > Uloborus diversus. The sequence continues at coordinate 78,367,338 of NC_072733.1, forward strand.
TTATGTAACTATTCAAAAACAACAAATATCTACAATCTTTACCCAGTAATCTTGCAATCTATAAACCTGTCTCGGATTTAAACATTTGGAAATGTCATCCCTTAATATTGAACAAACATGTAATTGTAGAGTACCCGTGCAACTGGAAAGTCAGTGAAAATCATCATGGATTTCAGTAATTATAAAAAATTGACATGGAAACTGACAATTTGGATTTGTGGATTTTATGTTCTAGAACAAATATATGTACCGAATTTCACAGATTGTGTCCAAGCTGAATGACTAACCAAGTTTAATTTACAGTTTGATTTACACATCGTTTTATTTTGAGTTAGTCCTTCCAACACGCAAACTCAAAATAAAACAATGTGCTCATCAAACAGTACATCAAGCAGTTATGGCAAAAAAAAAGTATCATGTTGAAGATTTACATTCGGAAAAAATACGATGAAATGGCCCCTTTATTTATTAAAAAAATTTCAGAAGTTGAAAAAATAAAATCAGCTTAACTATTCGCTATTCACCAGTACTTTTACTTCATTATTACTAAAAGTTTTGAGGATTCTTTTATTTTGGAAAACCATTTTAAAATTAGAAGACAGAAAATTTTCACGACAATTTCATGTCAATTTTCTAATGCGGGACCAGTATGTCTTGTTTCCTCTTTTGGAATGAAAATATGCAGTACAAATAATCGTTATATGTTGCGGAGATTTTCTTTTTCTAGTAGATTGAATAAATGTTACGTCCGCCATTTTGAAATCGTGGACACACGTGCTACCTATTCTTAATTTTCACTCACCTGTTTATGGGTGGGCAACCCCTTAAGACGCCAAGTAATCGCCAACTTCATTTTCAAAGGAAAAACAGTTTTGTATTCTCATACACCTTTCTCTGCGGGAGGTATGGTTGGAGAGCATCGGCTAACAATAAGCGCTTTGTTAGCTCCCCCTATTCCCCCGGGTCTGAGGAAGAAATTGGAGTACACCCTATCTTTTGCCCCAAAACAGAGGAGAGGTTCACCTACCTTTTGTCCCAGTTATCTCCATTGGCACTCACATCCCTTTGCTTCTCACTGCCTCAATTGCGGATTTCAGGTCAGTGGGTTTGAGAATCGACTGTATGTACTTTAGAAGACATGTTTTTTATTTACATTTTTAAAATGCACTGTATGATATATTCATACATTGTTATTTTTTTTTTTTCAGACTTTCTTGAATGTAAATAGTGAAATAGTTTAAAGATCCCTACTGTTACCTTTTTTGGAAGATTGGTACAACTTTTCAGATTAAGAAAAAAATGTTAGGTACGGATTCCAAATTTTTAAAATATCCTTGGAATCAGTAGCATTCATTATCTGTTACATTTAAAAAATAGCTGATTTATATCTGTATCATTCACAACAACTGCATCACCATGATTTAAATTTCTAAAATCTTAGTTCCATACCATGATTTTTTCTTCAAATTACTTTATGTATGTACTATGTAGTTAGATTCATTAATTGAAAATAAACCTTGTCTTCTTTATTTCCCATATTTCTACAATTCTTATCATCATATTTTTTATGTATAAATTTCTGGTAGTTTGTATAAAATGTGTATATTCATTCCTTTTTCAGATAGCATTGTTAAATGGTTTGATTTGTCACACCTGAGTTCAGAATAATGTGCAGCTACATTTGATGTATTGCAGATATAGCATGCATTTGTTTCATGCTGACATCTGGCAGAACACATAATGTTGACACAAAGAAGACTGTAATAAATGTAAATAAATGCAGCGGCTTACCGCAATGCACATTTATACGAGTCTCTGTCATCTTTTAAGGGATTCCTGAAAATCATAGGCATCTGGTACACCACAAAAATGGGGGGGGGGTCAAAAGTAAGGAGGCTTCGGTGCCCCAAAGCTGAATTTGTATTTTTAAATGGGCTATTTTCTTATTTTTTAACACTTTTTCTTACTGGTTAAAAGGCCTCTATAAATATGGAACATAGCATGAAAAAATTACATTGGATGACCATTGTAAACTACCCATTTCCAATTGAAAGTTCTATTTTCATGAAATATGAGAAAAGTTGATATATTGTAAATTTTGTTTTCATGAAATAAATTAATCCACCCTGTAAAAATCAAGCTCTAATATGTGAAGGAGCAGTCATCTTTACATTTTGAAGTGAGGGAGCAGTTCCCCCTCCCGCACAAGAAACCTATGCTGAAAACTTAATATTGGAAGCTCGTGAAAACTATTCGGGGGAAATATTCCCTTTATTCTTCCTACCAAAACAACATTGGATAAACAATGTGTATCTCCATCTGCTACATTGCATTAAATTACTCATGATTGTGTAAACATTCTTGATAGTAAAAAAATATTAAATCACACATTTAAAAATTAATTAAAAAACAGTGAAGAAAATTTTTTTTTAAGTCCATCCCATTTACTTTTGTTCTTTAAAAGAGAGTTTCTGCCGAAAAATTTATGCTTAAATAATCCACTTTGAGAAGAACTACGTTTCCAGGAAATGAATATTTGTAATTTCTCTGACATTTCTTGAATTAAATACCCATTAAAAAGAAAGACAAATATATACTTCACTTATATATTTAAATAAGATTTATTCTTTTGAATGTTAGATATTTTGCGCAAAAGTAATATTCAATTTTTTTTACATAAAACTTTTAATTTTTTTACATACATTCATAACATGTACATTTTCAATACAAACACCTTAAGCTGTAAGCGAATATCAGTCTATATGAAAAACTTATTGCTAGGCCAATGACTCCAGACACTCTAGTTGTGATGACCAGAGTTTGTACAGGTTATGGAAATCCTGAAAAGTCATTGAAAAAAAAATAATGAATTTCAGACCTGGAAAGTCATGGAAATTTATTTCAAGTCATGAAAAAATGTCTTAGAGAAAGAGAAAGTAACATTAAGTAAAGGAGCATTAGAAAACTTGAATGATTTAACAGAATAGCACATAAAAGCTATTAAAAGTGGAAAATTGAACGATCCCTAAATCAAATCTGAACTTTGAAATCTCATTGCATCCACTTCTGTCGCAGCCGCTTGGCTTTTTTTGCAATGTGATTTTACTACTTGGACATCACTTATTTTGAATTCACTGTCATTTTCAACAATTCTTATGTTTCATATTCTGCAGTAGCGAAATTTCATTCTTTGTTTTGCCACACTCGCTCAAAAAAAGCAATTCAATTGCATCCCAGTTTGATTCCATCACTCGTAAGAACTTTATTATTAAATTTATCAGAGCTTATCTTAATTTGTTGAAGGTTGTAGAAAATAAAGATCTTTAGTCAGGTGATAGAATACAGAAAAAGAGGAATTTTAATACTCTAAAACAGTAGTGCCCAACATATGGCCCGCAAAATTAATCCATGCTACCCACTGTTATGTTCAATGTCAGGAATCAATCATTTTGGAATTTCTGTATACTTTTGAATCAGAAGATTGATTCATTACTGAATGTTTTTTTTTTTTTTCAAAAAAGATCTGGTTTAGAAACATAAAAAACTAAACTATGTGGTTTTACTTTAAAGAACCAAAATACTGTCGAGTTATGTGGATGATTGCACTGTTGACACTAAAAGGCAACTTTTGAAGCAAATTTATTGAAACTTAGTGATGACTCAGTCAACCTTTGTCTCATTCATTATCATTCTGCCTGTTTATAAAAAAACATAAGACATATAAGCATCATCATATTCGTTTCACTGCATTTTTACTTCACTTAAATTTATATGATGAAGACAAATAAGAATAATTTGGTTATTTAAGTGTATAATTTTTTCCATTATGAGTAAGTGCTTTAACGAGGCTGTGGCATTCATGTAGACGTTTTTCTGATGCTCATTTCCAAAAATTAACAAGTTTGAGATTAAATAGTGCTATTCTCTTCGTGTAACAAGGTCATGAAAATTTTCATTGAAGTCATGAAAAAGTCATGTATTTTTTTTTATCTAAATAGAGTACGAACCTTGGATGACCTAGAAGGAAAAAATGCTGCACACAAATCCTTTTTGAGCATGAAAGGTTTACAAGAAGTTTCGTCTAGAACTATACCAGCCTACTTTCCCGTATACCGATACTACTTTTTAGTACTTGATCAATATCCTCAAAAATAGCTAAAATCGCAAAGTGTTTCAAACATATCTTTTTAATATTTTAAGCTAATTTCTAGGAATAAAATATTCCCCACTCATCTAAAAAAAAATAGATGCTTAAAAAAAAACCAAACAAATAAAATAGCAGCACCTTTTAAACAAAGCAGCTAATACACTTTTTTTCCATTAAAAAAAATTCTTTAACAGCTTTGAAAATGAAAAAATAATAATTGAAATTAATAAGCTCATTAAAATAAATCATACCTGCCAACCTCCGAGAAAAAAAATCCGGAAGATTTTTTTATTTTTATCCACAAGATTTTAACGCAAAATAAAATCAAACAGGACACCTACCCTCTTTACATTTAACAATATATTAAGTATGAATTTCATATCAATTGAAATTACTTTCGTTTAGTAAATATTACTTTTATTGCTTTCTTTAAAAGTTTGGAAATAACATTTGTTACTCATCTTAAAAAAAGAACGAAGCAAAAACAGCTCGAATTGAGAGAATGAAAAGATAATTGGCGCCGAAATTATGCCCCTAGTTGCACGCCGCGACGCTTGCTTTGATTGGATCCCGATGAAGTCATGCGCTGTATCACTCAGTGACGTCATAATCTTGCCTCGCTTCTTCTCGTGCCATTCTCTTACGGCAACCTTTCCTTGGCTACTTCTAGGAGGATGGAAGGAAGGGGAGACGGCCAAAGCGGGGAAACATGTAGCCAAAACCGTAACCGGATTTTAACTGACGCGAGCAAAAGAGTTCTAAACAAATGCGGCTTCGACAGTAGTGTGTTGCTTAAGTGTTATGGTGAATCTTTACTATCTATTAATCAAAAATGCCTGCTTGTGCAGCGTACGGCTGTACGAACAACCCAGAAAGAAAAATTCCAGGGATATCTTTTCATAGGTAAGTTTCAAAATTTTGTTTTAACACTTGTTAAACCTTTTATTTCGCATAACAACGTGCTGAAATGCCCTTAAAATGATCACTTAGCTTATAGCTTAAAATTCTTAAATAACTTAATGCTGTGCAACAAAATTGAAGAAAATATATTATAATTGCAGCGTTTACTGATCTTAGTACATTGTTATTAATTTGTTTCAGCTGAACAATGCACAAATGACAACGTTATCGGAGCTTAAGATTTTAGCAGTATTTGTGACTTAGATCGTTTTTTACAGCACTAATAGCAATTTTATTATAATTGCAGTGTTTAATAATTCTCGTTCATCGTTGTTCACATTTTCTTTCTGCTGTACGATGCACAAATGACAACACTATCGGAGCTTAAGATTTTAGCAGTAATTGTGACTTAGATCTGTTTAATATTGCATTAAATAGCAAATTTAATGTAGTAATTGCAGCGTTTAATAATCCTAGTTCATTGTTCATATTTTCTTTCTGCTAAACAATGCACAAATGACAACGCTATCAAAGCTTCAGATTTTAGCAGTATTTGTGATTTGGTATCTTTTATACAGCACTAAATAATACGCTTAATTAAAACTTCTTTTTTTTCATATTTTTTTATTTTAAATATTGTGTTTTTATTGAAAACAATTGATTAAAGGAAATTAAATGAAATTCATAAAATTCAATTTTGATCAAAAGAATTATTATTTAAAGTTCATAACTTTCACACATGCATTTTGTTTTGTCATGCATTTATTTTACTTTCAAAATGTAAACTTTTACTGTGCATAATAAAGATATTTTCTGTGGTTTTTGCATTCTGCAGTTCTTTCAAGCAATGTTCAAAACTTATGAAAAAAAAAAAAATCCACGCTTTTATGTTCATACACTATATGCAGACAATCTAATTTTTAATGAGTACTATTTTAGACATACTTTTTCGTAAATTAAGTGCATTTAAGCTTCTGAAAGCGTGTTGTAATGGTCGGAAATGAATGACGACTACATCCCAAATTTAAAAAAAAAAAAAAGAATACAAATTAAAGGAAAAAAAAACGTTAAATTTATAGCTTATTACATTGTTATATATGATAAAGCATATTTCACATTAAAACAACAAATATTACGGAAATGAAACACATTTCTCTCTCTTTCTAAGCCTTTCCCCTGGTACTCTACATTGAATTTCGTCGCTTAGTTTAGAGCACTTTTCCCCTACCCTTTCCCACCTCTGTCCGCGGCGACAAGTGCCGGGACCACCGTGACAAAAATGCGCGCTTTCTTCGGTCCTTCCGGGCCTGGAACAACTTAGAAAAACCTAGGTGGCGCTACAGTCTAAGCGATTGAGATTCAAATCAACAATCCAATGTTTTGCTTTACGTTTTCCAACGACCGTTACTGAAAATGTTTGACCTTTCACCTTTCTGTAAGTAATGAATTGATGATTATCTGAAATAAAGGTAAGTGATCTGAAATGTTACTTCAAATGATTTAGTAACCTTTATTAAGGTTTTGTTTTAATGTTTGCGTAAGACAGTTGTTTCACACTTCTTACAGGTTGAATTTGTTGTTAGTCTCTCTATTGCTTTTTTAAAGGAATCCTTCCGATCTTTTAAATTCAGCTTTGCACTTGCATTAAAGATTAGTAAAAACGTTCAGATTATCATTGTTTTTATTAAGTTAAAAAATCTGTGCAACGATTTAAAAGGAAAGTTAAGAATTCGATTGCTGAATCTCAGACAGCATATTGCAAGTTATATAGTGTCTTCAATTTACAATCTAGTGCTATACCTACAACATCAAATATCTTTCAGTTTTACATGAATAACTTTAATGTTAATTACTTTCTAAAATGCCATCTTTCTAGAATGGATAAACAAGTGAATAAAAGTAATTTCATAAATTTAAAATATTTAATTGGTATTTTGGAAGTAAAAATGTAATACCAATCCAAATATCAACTGAATATTCGGTGCATCTGCAATTGATTATCAATGTTTAATGAATATTTAGAAAAAAAATATTTTAAAACTTTAGCTGCACATTTGGTTTAAATTATAGGAGAATGAATTTAAAGTGCTAAATTTTTCTCTTATTTCCTTAGTAAAATATTCAATTATTTAATTTATTTATTTTGGTTATATGCATGAGTATATAACGTTTTCTATGTTTTTCTCTTTTTAACCTACTATTTTTACTTTTTGAACTAATGGTGGTTATTTTACAATAATAATTGTTCTGATAAGTACTGTGTTATAGAGAAAGAGATATGAGAACCTTTCATGTGTCTTTCAAAAGGAAGTCTTAACTCTAAATTTGACCTATCTATTGAATTTATAAATATGCTTTAGTATATATATTCTTGAAAAACCATTCAACTCAATCTTGCTTAGTTGGGATTTGTTTTCAGTGCAAAATAATTGTACACAGAAATATTTTTATCTTAAGACCTATCAAAAAATGACATCATTTTCAACTTTTCTTTGTTTCTGTTTTTTAATTTTATATTACATATTTTAATGAAATTAAGAGTTGCCACTAAAAGGCTCGAAAACGTATCGATATTATCTTAAACGTTTGATGGAATGTATATTGATTTTTAAATTACAAGATAATAATGATAACAATAAAAAAAATACCTTGTCTATTTATTGGTAAACACATTTTCATAGTATTGTCATGTATAATATGCAATTAATAATTTGTTTCTGTTGAAAAATCTTTTTTTTTTTTTTTTGGATGATCAGACTTTTAGCAACGTTTTCAAGAAAATTTATTTTGAAGATTTTCACCATTTTACTTTTTGTTGAGAAAATATTTTGCTTCAAAATTATTTGTTGTTATTTTTTTCTTTTTACTTTAATCTGTGGAAAACAATTCATGGGTAAACACATTTTAAGAAAATTTAATTTGCTCTTTCAATGAAAAAAAGCTTGCAATCGAGTATATTGTCAGCGAACGAAGCAAAACGTTCGATCGCTTAGCGTGACTCACTCAACTGTGTTCCGGGCCCGGGTAGAAAGAACGCGCGGCGACGAATGGAGCGCGCGCTTTGTCACGGTGGTCCCGCAAGTGCTCGCACTCGCTTCGCGGCTTTGGGCGTCTCCCCTTCCTTCCATCCTCCTAGGGCTACTTGGCCTGAAACGCGGTGCCGCGTTCCACAAAAGTATCGTTAGCACCAAAATTGGCGAGATAATTATTTTTCCTACAAAACGTGAAAAATCCGGAAGATTTTGCTCATAACCGGAAAAACGGAAAAGGACATAAAAATCCGTAAAACTTCCGGGAAATTAGGAAGGGTTGGCAGGTATGATAAATACATCATATCAAAAAAAAAAAAAAAAAAATCGTTTTTCCCCCTGTTGCCAATGATAATTTTTTTGATGAATTAATGCACTTGCTAAAATAAATAAGAACAAAAAATGTCAACTTAAAAAAATACTTTTCATTGTCAAAAAAAAAAAAAAAAGAAAAAATGGCCCGCGCATATCTTTATGTAGAAACATAAATGACTTCGAGTTTATTCGCCGAAAACAGAATACCTAAATTAAAACTTTAGCGTGAAAATAAAAACAAGTCATATCAATAATAATTATTTCACAGTTAAAACAATAGCTGCGGAGTCGGAGTCAATTTCATTTTAGGATAAAGGAGTTGGATACGAATATCCAAGAATCGGAGTCAGTCATTTGTCCTCCGGGTATAAATTTTTGCCAAAGCTACAAAGTCATAGTCGGAGTCCGATTAATTGTCGGGCAAGGGAGTCGGATTCGGAGTCAGGTGCTCCTAAATTCTTGGAGTTGGAGTCTGGAATTTGGAGTCAAGAGCTATTTCCAACAAAATTTGTTTGAAGTAAATCCGCCTTCAAGTACGGAATCTACATTGACTTTCAGTTTCCCCATAGGCGCTAATGTTAAGGGATTTGAACTGTTCAAAATTGAACGGAAAATTGTTCAAATTAAAAAGATATTTTATAGACAAGTTTTTCACCAAAAGCTTTTTCCTACAAAGTTTGTTTGAAGCAAATTCGCCTCACAGTTCGGAATTGCCTTGAATTTCCCCGTAGGCTCTAATGTTAAGTTTTTTTGAACTGTTCAAAATTGAACAAAAAATAGTTCAAATCAAAAAATGAAATATGGGAATGAGGTGTCTTCGCCGAGATCTTTCGAACAAAAAGAAGTTTTTTCGAATTGGACTATTCATTCAAAAGTTATTAGGGGGGGGGGGGACAGACAGACAGATATTTTCTCCCATCTCAATACCCTACTTTCCAATTTTTAATTTTTCAATATTTATTTAATCATTTTATTTATTTTTGACTTTTTTTTGTTTTTCGCGATATTTTTAAGATGCATTAAGCCTTCTTTCATGCTTTTTTCTTCTTTTTCTGACTTTTTGGGAAAGTAGGCAAAAAAAAGAGGTTTGCTGCTCCATTCTGTGGAGAAAACTTTTTAGTAGTATAGAACATTAACAATCCCATCACAGAAAGATAAATACATTTAAAAAAAGGTGAAGTAAAAAAGAAATAATTAAAGCTGAAGTAATAATATGGTGACAGAATATTTATATTTAAATTTAAAAAAAAAATTATCTTTAACATAAAATATGCAAAGGTTTAGCAGAACAATAATTATGACTAATCTGATGCCAGGGCCGTATCCAGAGGGGGGGCCTGACGGGCCCGCCCCCCCCCCGAAACCCGAAATGTTTTGTACCGTAAAACAGAAGTTTCTTTTTTTTAATTCGTTATGTCAGAAAAGGAAAATGACAAAGTTTTTTTTTATTCTTAATTTTGCTACTATTCAAAATTTATAATATTTTGAAAAAATACAGAAAAAGCAGTTCTAGTTCTCATTAGCTGCAAGGCACACTTGAAATTTAGACCTTTAATTAGAACTTCCTGCTTTCTTTCCCAATTCAATTCAGGGCAGTCCAGGGTTAAAGCAGGCCTTTTGTCAGTTCGGTAGACTTGAAAAGTCTACTTACTTCTGTGCACTTCCTCCTCCAAGGGCGAGCACAGAAATTTTGGGGCTGTCACAAATGCTTTTTTTGGGCCCCCTCCATATTGTTTACCCATATTTTCAACCCTATGTTTAAAAATATTGGGCCTCATTTAAGCTCGGTTCCGGGCCAACAGGTGTCCCTTCTCACCTCTGTGCACGACCCTGCCCTCCTCCCTCTAAAACTCTTATAAAACTTACACTGTACTGATTTCGAGCCGGGGACTCCCCAAAGACTGGGCCCCTAGTTTCCGATTAGGCGATTATCTTGTTACCAAGATGTGCCAAATTCAGCTCCTTGATACATCCTGAGTAAAAAATGCAAAAATCGCGATTCTCGCGTTTTTGTTGCATAATTTTCAAGATCATTTTTTGACTGATATGTTTCTTGTCTTGCATTTATTTAATGCCGAATTCAGAATCTTGGAAGTTCTTTTGTTATTGCTTGTTTTTATCTTATTTCTACTGCATACTGTTAATATCTTAAGCATGAGAAAAAAAAAAAAAAACACTTCCTCTACTCTCTTTCATTTTCTCCACTACTTGTGATTGAAAAGAAAAGTTTGTTTCGAGAAATATTTCGTTGCATTTATTTTTAACTTAAAACGGGTGTATCTTACAAAGTTACAATCATTTTGTAAGACTGTGCAATCAACTTCTGAAAAGTGTAAATAAAGAGCTTCAAATAATTTCAACTGTTCGAGAGTCTTTGAACATTATTTAAGTTTTCGAAATTCCATGAAAAGTTCTTCAATTTTGTATCTTATTAAGAAAATAAAGTATGAATTGTCCAAACGGCTAGAATATTACTCTTCCGTTCTTATTTTCTGAATGTCTACACTATTTCTTTTAAACTATTTTGTACAAACTATTTTCATACTGTAAGGCATTTAATGAAAAAAGAAACGGGGGTAGGGGGAGTGATCAAAAACAAACTTCACTAAAAGCCGATATGAGCAGATGACGAAGTGCTTCTCTTTTCTCCTCTCTTGTTTTTCCTCTCTGTCCATTACGTTCCATGATTTGACGAGCAAGCAATTTTTATTTTGTTTGATCTTGATTTGCAAAAGAATGTATAACATTTAAAAGACTTTGTTTGCCTATTTCTTTTTTCATATTTTTATAGTTTCAATTACCTAATATAAGGCCTCAAAATACAGATTTTTTTCCCGAAAATTTCTCGAGGGAAAACCCCCCGGACCCCCTGAAATTATGGATGTTCTACATCGACTTAAAGGGACACTCTCCTGGTATCCTTACCACTACAAGTTGAATAAAAAATAAGAAATTAAAATAACAACAGTCCAAACATTGGAATCATTAAAAATCGAGACAAAAAGTCTTCTATGTTAACATTTTTATGCGTTTGGTGTGTCTATATATCTATATGTGTGTGTGTTAGGGCAATGTGCTAATCCGGGCCCCTCCCGAAAAAAAATTCTGGATACGGCCTTGTCTGATGCTTTCTAAATAAAATTTACATAAAATAAAAGATGAATGATAGTTTACCATGAAATAATTGTCTTTATGATAGATATTCGTTAAGTCATTTAAAAAAATTCTTCTATTAAAAAATGAACGAAGATGTGGCATGGCAAGCGTACCTAGAACAGGGTGTAATGCTTAAGGAAAAAATGTAGCTCTGTAGTCATTAGGACAAAATGTAATGTGTAAATAGTCTGCATTCCATTTAATACATGAAACTTTCCTAACATCTTTTCTTCTCTCCTTGTTTGCCGTGTTTTACACTTGATAATTATCACTTGTGATTTATCACTCAAGTGATAGTTCTTGTGCGGGATACATACTTATAATTATTTAGCAGTAATGTAGGTAAAAGGTAATAAATATGTCGGGTTCTTGAATGACGAAACAGACTTTAACTGAATATGATTTTAATTCTTACTGAATAAAATTATTTAAATGATTATGCATAGATATTACCATAACAAAACTGAATTATACCTTATATTTCTGGTCCAATTTTCTCCTGCTTTTCATCTTTTGGGAATCTGAGCCATCACACTCACTGAAGGGCTTGCAAACGTGTACAAAAAAATTCACGGTTCTAAAGGAAAAAAGGAATATATCAAAAGATGTACATAAATACAACTAAACGGATAAAATGTTCTCATCAAAATAGTCAAAAATTATCAGGTTTATATGTAAATAACACATTTCAATTAAGTAATTTTCAGCATATATTCTTAGAAATGATGTTTGAACGACATTGAAAAATGAGTGTTGGCTAAAAGCAAGCTTGAAGGTATTACGCACCTAAACAAAATACTTGAAATATTGATAGTAAAAGTCACAGTGTAGAACAGCTTAAAGACCGACACTTTTCCTAGACTAACCCGGAATTCCATTCTTTTCTGAAGCAAGATGCGGAATTGCCTTCTCCCTCACCTTGCCTCTTTTGGGTATTGTCACGATCATATAGTTTTCTTCAAAAAAAAAATATTTTTTTAATAAAATTTGTTGCTTTTGACGACATAGATTCCAAAGTTTAAACTATATCTAGAAAATCTTTGCATCACTGCTCAAAATGTTCTGTTTGAAATGCTTTAGACATTAATGGATCTGCAATAATTTTTTTTAATCGAAAGCTATGAATAAAAGTTTTAGAAAAAATTAATAAAAGCAGAAAATAACACCAACACTACACAGCAAATGACATTATAGATGGATATAGGTTCAACAAATGAGGACAAACGTCTTACACTGAAGAAAAAAAAATGGTATATGAAATGAATGAAATACGCATATGTATTTTGTAACTTTAGTTTTAATTTTTTATTCATGCAAATGGCTTATAATCCAAGAAAAATCTGCAGTGATTAGTGAACAGTGAAAATCACAACATGGAACATGGGTGGTTAAGTGAACCTAGACTATACTTCAGAATTATTGCATTCCTCGCTCTAACGTACTTTGAACCAAAATATTAAAACTTAAAGCTAATTAGTTCTAAAAAGAAATTAATATCTGCAGAATAAACAGAACCGGCAAACGATATAACGTAGGATATCGGTACGACGAATGTAGACAAACATTCGTTTTATTTTCAAAAACAGAAAAAACACATAAAATTAAGGAAATGCCACGTATTTTGTGACTTTAACTTATTTAATCTCAATGTAACTTGCTTTTAATTAGAGGAAAATGTGTAACGAATTTGTTTAGAGTTAAAAATAGTAGCAACACAACGTGGAGCAGGGTGGTTCATTCAGTGATTATAAACAAAATTTTATAATATACACATTGCATATAATGCTTTAACATACTGTAACGGATTCGGTGCGACTTCCACTTTCTTGAAATGAAGACACAGTTCTTGATAAAAACACAGGAAATTTATTTTCACTATGTACAGGAAAGATCTTCAACCACTGCTAAATTATTCATCAGCAATTAAGCAGTTATCACACTACACCGTAAACTCAACGTTTACACACGTATTTACTTCCAAATACGAAAACAACACAGCGAAATGCCTCGCTATAAACAGAGCAAAAATGCACTCAGTTCGAAATATCAACCGAAACTCCCCGTTTATCCATCGCTAACGGCTTTTATAAACATCCAAGAATTTTCCACAACATTCTTTCTGCTTCGAGAAATGCGTAGACCGTTATCAAATTTTATCAATGAAAATAAAAAGAATAGGGGGTTGTATACTTTAGCCATATGTTAAGGGGTTGTATATTCATTACGGGAAACTATTTACAGGTTACGTTACTACAATAATTACTATTTACAGAATTTGTAACATTGCCCCCTTCCTAAGGACTGCACGTCCCGGGCAGTACAATCCCCAGAAAGGGTGCCAAACTTCTATCACAAGTTCACAATTACACACATTAAATAATAACTAACAGATACAGAAAACACAATAATAACAAGAAATATTACTAAACATTAAAAGCAAAAATTATCTACAACTTTTATGTTATCAACCATGGTTGTTTACGTAATACTCATGAACTATGGCCATAGTATGGGGCTAACCGATCATAATGTACAACCCTAGGTTTTGCATTAGGTGATTTTTGGATCCTCACTACGACGTCATTTAGTCGGTTAACGACTTTGTAGGGTCCATCCCAATGCGACTGTAATTTGGGTGAAAGACCTTTCCGTCGGATGGGATTCCATAACCAAACCTTGTCGCCTTCGTTGAATTCATGTCCAGTAGACCTTGTGTCGTATCGGGTCTTCATCTTCTCCGCCGCGATGTTGATTCGCTCTCGTGCGAAGTTATGAACGTCTTCCAACCGGGCCTGGAGATCCTGGATGTACTCCTCAGGCGATGCAGGCGCATCCGGAGGACGACCGAAGACGAGATCACAAGGTAGCCGAAGCTCTCGTCCGAAGAGCATCTGAGATGGGGCATATCCGGTAGTCTCGTGGACAGCACTGCGGTAGGCCAGCAGGAACAAAGGTAGCTTCTTGTCCCAATCCTGTTGATTTCTGGAGACCATAAGCGAGAGATTATTTAGGATTGTGCGGTTAAATCTCTCCACCATGCCGTCCGATTGTGGGTGTAGTGGTGTTGTCCTAGTTTTCTCAATTCCGAAAATTTGACATAGGCCCTTAAACACAGCAGAGATGAAATTCCTCCCTTGATCGGAATGAATCTGCAAAGGTGTTCCATATCTCGAGATCCAATGTTGGACTAGAGTCTCTGCTACGGTGGTAGCCTCTTGATCTGGAATGGGATATGCTTCCGGCCATTTGGTGAAGTAGTCGATGGAAACGAGAATGTATTTGTTCCCATCAGCAGTTTTTGGTAGAGGACCCAGGATGTCGATCCCAATTCGTTCGAAAGGAGCTCCAACGTTGTACAGATGTAGCTTCCCTCTGCTTCTCTTCTTCGGTCCTTTACGAGCAGCACAGGCGTCACAAGAATGGCACCACTTCTCCACGTCATCCTTCGCCTTGCTCCAGAAGAAGCGCTCCCGAACTTTATTGAGAGTTTTCAAGACACCAAAATGTCCTCCAGTCGCACTACTATGTATTTCTTTCAGAACATCTGAAATCCTGGATCGAGGAAGTAGTAACTGCCACCTAGATGTCTTGCCGTCGTGAGATTCCCATTTCCGGTGTAGCACGCCGTTCCGTAAATGGAGTGAGTTCCATAAAGCCCAGTACCTTTTTGTTGCAGGACTGAAGATGGAAACGTCCTGCCAGCTAGGGCGTCGACTGTCACTTTCCATGAACTCTAAAATTGGTTTTATGTCGGGGTCTTCAAGTTGATCTTTTCGAACTTGGTCATCACTCCATGGATCAGGTTCTGATGATGTTGGAGTCACTGTCACCTGATAGGCGGTAGGGCTAGTCGTTCCATACTGTTTCTCGATTCGGGAACAATAGTGGCAGTTCTCAGGACAGGGTCTCCTTGATAAAGCGTCAGCATTACCGTGAGATAACCCTTTTCGGTGCTTGATCTCCATGTCATATTCCTGGAGCCGCTGTATCCATCTGGCTATCTGGCCTTCTGGATTCTTGAAGTTCAAAAGCCAAGTTAACGAGGCATGATCTGTCCGAAGCAGAAATTTTCGGCCGTAGAGGTAATGATGGAAGTGTTCTACAGCTTTCACTATGGCCAGTAACTCCTTTCTGGTGACGCAGTAATTTCGCTCCGACTTTGATAAGCATTTGCTCCAGTAAGCGATGACATGTTCATTTCCGTCAATTTCTTGGGATAAAACAGCTCCAATTCCCTCGTTGCTCGCATCAGTGTCCAGGATGAAGGATTTTTCAGGCTGAGGATAGGCGAGGATAGGCGTTGATGTTAAAGCCTCCTTCAGTCGTAGAAATGCATCTTCGCATTCTTTGGACCATTCAAACTTTTGCTTGCTCTCCGTCAGCTTATGCAAAGGTCGTGCAATGTTGGAAAAACCCTTCACAAACTTCCTGTAGTACGTGCAGAGCCCCAGGAAACTTCGCAACTGATGGATGTTTTCGGGACGACTCCAACTCCTGACCGCAGATACCTTCTCTGGATCGGTTTGTACACCCTCAGAAGAGATGATGTGGCCAAGGTAGTTCACTTCCCGGCGGAACAAATTACATTTGGACGGGCTTAACTTCAGATTGGCTTCTTTAAGCTTTTGCAGCACCTTCCTAAGATTTGCCAGATGTTCTTCGAAGCTGCGTCCCACGATGATGATATCGTCTAAGTAGACCAGACAGGATTCGTAGGAAAGTCCTCTTAACACTGTCTCCATAAGACGCTCGAACGTAGCTGGTGCATTGCAGAGGCCGAAGGGCATCACTTTAAACTGCCATAAGCCTTGTCCAGTTGTAAACGCTGTCTTCTCTCGGTCATCAGGGTGTATCTCAACCTGCCAGTAGCCGCTCTTCAAGTCCAGGGTCGAAAACCACTTGTGTCCGGAAAGAGTGTCTAAGGTGTCGTCTATCCGAGGAAGAGGGTAACTGTCTTTCTTGGCGATTTCATTCAGTCGTCGGTAATCGACACAAAATCTGGTGGAGCCATCTTTCTTTTGGACCAAGACGATGGGAGAGGCCCAAGGACTGGATGACGATTCGATTACATCATTCTCCTTCATCTCTTTCAGGAGGGTCTCAACCTCTTCCTTCTTGGCGAACGGTAGTCGTCTTGGATGCTGTTTAATAGGGGGGTGTTCTCCAGTGTAGATCCTATGCTGCGTTAAATTCGTCCGGCCCACATCCTCCGATGTAGATGAAAACAGATGCTTGAAGTCGTCCACCAATTGTTCCGCAGCAGTTCTTTGATCCTTCGATAAGGGTGCACTCCCAATTAACTTCGATGTCAAGGACTCAGAAGACACAGTCTCGGGGGAATTGATTCTTCTAATGATGCAGTTTACGGGAGTACAAGTTGCTAACACTTCGCCTTTCCGGATATTCCTTGGCCTTTCACTCACGTTGGCGACTCTCACAGGAATTACATCCTTGGAAAGGTCCACAAGCGTAGATGCCACCAGCACTCCTTTTGGGTTATTGCTTAAGTTGGGGTATTCAATGAGTCCAAATCTAAAACTATTGCTTTCTTCAATGGAGCCGGGTATTAATGATTCTGACCTTGAGGGAATTGATAAATCTGTTTGGGCAATTATTTGATGAGCGGATTTTACATCACTCTCTGCAGGGAAAACGGCTATGTCTTCTCTCATCGAGTGCAGCTCATTAGTCTTGAAGTCAAGAGTGAAGTCATATTTCTTCAAAAAGTCCAATCCGAGAATGAAGGGGTCCGTGATATTAGCGACGAATGCCGTATGATGGTAGGTGGCATTCCCAAACACTATTTCCAAGTCCACTTTACCGTCAATCTCAATTTTGTCACCTGTCACAATCTGGAGACTTACGCGTGGCGATGTCCACAGCAGTTTCAATCCAAATTCACGAGCCACATCTGTCCTAATGATTGTCACATTGGCTCCAGTGTCAACAATCAGTCTGCAGGGGTTCCCATTTACATGTGCGTAAATGAAAAGTCCATCACTGCCACTACTAGAAGAGGAAATCTGCAGAGCTTTAGTGGTGGTGATTTCCTTCCCTCGCGTAGCTTGGCGAGCCGGACAACTCCTTCGCAGGTGTCCTTCACTACCGCATTTCCAGCACTTCTGCTCTTGTTTCTTTTGGGCTGTTATGCTGCTCAACTGTCTTGTCAAGTCACCGAGTTGTCTCTCAAGTTCAGCGAGGTGGGACGACCTGGAATCAGACTCATCAGCTTCCAGAGTTCGGATGGGATGGCGATTCACACGGGTTGCTTGCTGGGCGGCCTCGTATCTCATCGCATACACAACAGCAGAATTCAGGTCTTTGACATCCGCCATCCGTAGAGCTTTCTGGATTTCCGGATCTCGAACCCCGTCGATGTAATAGTTGAGTGCCAGGTTGTCTCGAACATCCGCAGGACAGTCGCAAAAAGCAAGATGAGACAGTCTCTCGATGTCCGCCGCAAGCTCTTGCAGGGTTTCCCCAGTTTTCTGGAAACGGGACTTCAACTGGAGTCGGCTCAAATCTTTCTGGCACTTCTCACCGAAGCGAAGCTCCAACGCAGATGTGAGGGCGGCGAAATCCAGGCGCTGGCTGTCCGGAAGGGTCTGAAGAATCTCCGCTGCGTCACCTCTCAGGGATGCTGCAAGATGACAGGCCTTGGTAGCAGAGTCCCATCCGTTCGCTTCCGCCACTATCATGAATTGAGTTTTGTAAACCTGCCACGAAGTTTTCCCATCAAAGGTGGCAAGTTTAATGGACGGTCGAGCAACCGATGTGGGAGCGCCAAACTGTACAGAGCTGCTTTCCGCGGTCGCAAATCTCCTTTCCAGGTCTTTAAAGATGTCTTCTTTAAGTTGATGAAATTTTCTATCTTCTTCTTCCAGTTTATTTTCTACAGCATTGCATCGGCCTTCAACGGAACTTAATTTTTCTTCAAATTTCTCTTCGATTTTATTTTCCACTGCGATGAATCGGCCTTCAACTGCCTCAAACTTTCCTTCAATAGCATCAACTCGATGCTCTATCTCATTAAATTTATTTTCCATCACAGTCTTTACCGAAGTAAGATCGTTTTTAATTTCCTCTTGGTTAGAAACTAGGTCATTTTTCAGCACCGTTAAATCACTTTTCAATTGGTTTTGATTAGCCGCCATATCATTTTTTAATTGTTCTTGATTAGCTGTAAAACTTGCAGTCAAGTCACTTTTTAATTGTTCTTGATTAGCTGTAAAACTTGCAGTCAAGTCACTTTTTAATTGTTCTTGATTAGCAGCCATATCACTCTTCACAGAGGTGATTGCGTCAAGAAGTTGTTTTAATTGTTCATCCATTGCGCGAATAATCACCATAAAAATAAAGTCCAAATTTAAAAAGTCTTTATGAAAAAATGTCCAAAGTCACACTTACTGCAAGAAAGTCCTGAAGTAGCCCCACGTTGGGCGCCAAATTGTAACGGATTCGGTGCGACTTCCACTTTCTTGAAATGAAGACACAGTTCTTGATAAAAACACAGGAAATTTATTTACACTATGTACAGGAAAGATCTTCAACCACTGCTAAATTATTCATCAGCAATTAAGCAGTTATCACACTACACCGTAAACTCAACGTTTACACACGTATTTACTTCCAAATACGAAAACAACACAGCGAAATGCCTCGCTATAAACAGAGCAAAAATGCACTCAGTTCGAAATATCAACCGAAACTCCCCGTTTATCCATCGCTAACGGCTTTTATAAACATCCAAGAATTTTCCACAACATTCTTTCTGCTTCGAGAAATGCGTAGACCGTTATCAAATTTTATCAATGAAAATAAAAAGAATAGGGGGTTGTATACTTTAGCCATATGTTAAGGGGTTGTATATTCATTACGGGAAACTATTTACAGGTTACGTTACTACAATAATTACTATTTACAGAATTTGTAACAATACTATAAAATGACATAAAAAGCATCATGACTGAGTAGAAATATGCAGAATTTTTTTAAAAAGAAGCAAATTTAACAACACTTCACCTCAACGAATGTAAACAAACGTTTATGTTAAGCTGAAAACCGACCCCCCCCCCCCCGATAAATTTCACGAAATACGAATTTTTTGGTGACTTTTACTCATCTAATATGGAAATAGTTTCATCAATTCAAATAGTTTTTGATGGAAGGAAAATGTACGACTATATAGTAACACCCAGTGGTTGGAAGTAGCGCGCTACAAGTAGCGACGCTACTGTAGTAGCTACATTTTTGAGTAGTTTGTAGTGTAGCGCACTACTTTTTTTAAAAAGTAGTGTAGTGAGTAGTTAACTACAAAAAAATAGTAGTTTGTAGCGATTTCTGGAAACTACTTTTAAATAAATTTAAAAAAAATAAAGGTTCAAACGAATTTGACTGGCACAAATTTTACACAAGTACATCAGCGGAGGCAATGAGAAACTAGACGCATTAAAATACGAGCTGATCTCAGGCATTTCATTTTTACATTATACGTTATATCTGTTTGACGCCATTAGTTTGTTTGCCGTCGTAATTTTAATATTTCACCAATATTTATATTGAAAAATGCATTTCGCAAAAATGAAGATATTGGTGATTTTGCGAGTTGAAAATTTGGTGAATTTTATATGAACAGACCGAAGATTGAAAAACAAAAATATTTCAGCGAGGCTTAAATTTTCGATAGTTTTCACCAAATAAAAAGAAACTACTGAAAATGTTATAGAAAAAGATGAAATTGAACTGTTCTGGAAGACTTACAATACTTACGAGCATTAGAGTGTTTGAGAGTATGATAACGGATATTTTTCTTAGTGTCTTCTGATGAGCTAATTTATCAATTTTTTTTTGTTCAATCCTCTTACGGTGTGTGTGTGTATTAAGGTGTCCCCCCTCCCCCCCCACAAAAAAAAATAGAAAGTTGAATTTTCAAGTCGCACACTCTCTTACATTTTATCCTTTTTCGTCAAAAAAAATATTTAATTTGAACAACAGCAACAAGTGCCGATTATATCTGAAAGTGTGAACCAGCGCTTGTGTAGCCAAATTAAAATAATTTTTTTTTTTAGAAACTCAAAATTTCTGTTGATAAAACGCTGTTCCTATGCCCCACATATGCACCACAAAAACATTTATTCAAATTAAAAACTATTTAGATATCCCACACGTGGCCTAACATTTATAATTTTCTTGAAAAAAATAAGTTTTTGATACATATTTTCAGAAATGTAAGATTTTACGAAATTATCAGCTGAAAAATATAAACAGTAAAGTAGAAAAGTAGGTAATTAGCGTTGTTCGGTGTGCCCTGTCACACCCTACAGCAGCGCCACCTACGGCAAGTAAGAGTAAGCTAGCAGAAGCAAATTGGATGTTCAACGAATGAGGAAGTTATCCTCAGCTGTGCCCTGCACATATATGTAACGGCCCCTTGGCCTATGTAAAGAATCATTATCAATTCAATGCCCCTTTGGCATTAATAAAATACTTAAAAATTTTCATAATACAGTCCACTTATTTCTGTGCTCTCAACCATTAGTCCGTGCTACCCTGAGCTCCAGTAAAATGACATCACTTGTTGGATTAAACCGTCAACGCGGAGCGCTAAAAGTCAAAGTAGAGAAATTGTGTAAGTTCGCATCTTTATTTACTCTGGATATTGAAGATGTGACAGAAACCGAAATTTTGCTAAAAAGCAAAATGAAAGCTGTTCTCGAACTGAAATCAGCACTTGAAGAGATGCTCTTGTCCTATACAAGACTCCCGGATGAAATCGATCTAAAGGACGCTCTATCCCTGACAATGGAGCTTCAAGACGAACTGGATCAAGTAGAGGTAAAAATTAATAATTTCCTCTTGAAATTAAACTGCAATTCATCTACTGAAGAAACTGTTAAAAATGTAAACAAATTTAAAATTCCCGACTTACCCTTACCCTCATTTTCGGGAAGGTATGAAGATTTCCAGAACTTTAAAGTTCAATTCATGTCTATAATCGGGAATAATTCTGAACTAACCCCAATGCAACAATTATGTTATTTAAAAAGTTGCTTAAGGGGAGAAGCTAAAAGACTTGAATCGTCTCAAGATACATATGACTCTCTTTGGTCATCTTTAGAAGACAGATATGAAAATAAACGCGCAGTAATAGAACATTATGTGCTTAAAATATTAACTATGTCTAAGATTCAAGACTCTCCCAATCAATTAATGCAATTGATAGATGATACAAGATGTCAAATCCGCGCATTAAATTTACTTGAATTAAAATCTAACGAACTGTCAGACACATTAATTCTACACATCTTGTTTCAAAAATTAGATTCAGATGTCAGAAAGAGTTTCGAAATGACACTAAACAAAAATGTCATTCCGAAACTGAACGATTTCTTAAGCTTTTTAGAAGAGCGTTCGAGAATAATTCAAGCGTCTACTTCTCAAACGCAGAAAAAGAAGTTCGAAGTTAATATGAAACTTGGCACCCATCCAAATAGTGAAAACCACTCTCTTCTTCTGAAGAATAATAATAAAACTAAGCAATGTGTGATTTTCAATTGCAATGAAACGCACCCCTTATATCGGTGTGAGAAATTTAAACAAATGAATTTAAACAAAAGAATAGGCCTAGTAAATAAGTATAACTTTTGTAGAATTTGTTTGAATAACCATCTTCCAAATCCTTGCCTTTCGAAGAGCAAATGCTTCATTTGCAATAAGGCTCATCATAGTCTGATTCATTGCATCGAACAAGAAAAAAATGAAGACGCCAATACGTCTTCTCAAGTAGGCGATATATCAAGTCCACCCCTCCCTTCCTTCCCTTCTACTTCAAACGCCTTACTAGCGCATGAGAATCAGAAAAATCCTTGCGTTATTTTGAACACAGCTGTGATTTATTTGAAAAATAGCAGTGGATCATTCAGTTCATTAGTGGCTTCCTTAGATTGCAGCTCAAGTGTTAATTTAATCACCACGAATGCCGCAAATTCTTTAGGATTAAAGAAGCAAAAAACCCACGTTCCCATTGCAGGAATCAGTGAGTCCATCTGTAATTCAAAATCATTTATCTCAACAGAGTTATCTAACGAAACTAAATCTAAATTATACCATCTGGATATGTTAGTTGTTCCAAAAATTGCTGTCTTCCCTCCATGTCATATAAATATTTCCAATTATAATTTTCCGTCAAATGTGAAACTAGCGGACAATGCATGGAATATTCCAAAAAAGGTAGATGTAATACTGGGAGCCTCCCTGTTTTTTGATCTTTTAGGCAAAAATAAAATTAAAATTGATAACTCACAATTATATTTAGTTGAAACTGTATTCGGTCATATCGTATCAGGTACCGTTCCGCCATCAAAATCCGATAAACCATCATGTAATTCATGTTTTCTACTTTTAGAATCTGAGCGTTTGGACAAAGCATTAACCTCCTTTTGGGAAATTGAGCAGGTTGATCAAACCAAACCAATAGTTAGTGAAGAATTGCGTTATTGCAATGAACATTTTTTAAATACTCATTATCGGAAGAATGATGGTAGATACGTTGTTTATTTGCCTTTCAAACCTCAAATATCAAATGATGAGGGATTGGGGGATTCTCAGCAAATCGCTTCAAAGAGATTAACTCAGTTGTGGAAAAAATTAGATCGCGACCCAAAATTAAAAGAATCGTATGTAGATTTTCTTCAAGAATATGAAAATTTAGGCCATATGGAGGAAATAGTTGAGGATAAAAATCCTGAAGAGGGCTTTTTCTTTCCCCATCATGGTGTGCTCCGACCGTCCAGCACGTCATCAAAATTAAGAGTTGTTTTTGACGGGAGTTGCAAATCAACTAACGGAAAGTCACTAAATGATTTGTTATTAAAGGGAGGAATGATCCAAGATGATCTCTTTGCTATAACAACGCGTTTTAGAAAACATATTTGGGCGTTTACTGTTGATATCAATAAAATGTTTCGCCAAATCGAAGTAGATCCTTCTCACTCTAATTTCCAAAAAATCTTGTGGAGAGAAGGGAAGGAGGAACCGGACAAAATTTTTCGCTTAAAAACTGTCACATACGGATGTGCAAGCAGCCCGTATCTTGCTACAAGAACGCTGCAACAACTTGCAAGGGATGAGGAAAAAGGTTTCCCATTAGCCTCGGAAATCGTCCTCAACGATTTTTACATGGACGATTGTCTCTCTGGATCGTCCAATCTGACGGACTTCAAAGAATTAACTAGACAATTATCTGAACTACTTCAGGCAGGTCAAATGTGTCTACACAAATGGCGTTCTAATGCAGATGTAAGATCATTAGACTGTCCAGATTTCTCTTTCAAGGAAAAAGATTTAGATTCACCAGTGAAAACACTAGGACTGCTATGGAATAGTAACTCAGACACCTTTAACTTTAAGGTTACTGTGAACTTAAGCTCTACTTATACAAAGCGAGAAGTGCTCAGCCAAATTGCTCGCTTATTCGACCCGCTAGGACTAATCGGTCCGGTAATAAGTCAAGCCAAAATATTAATGCAACAGCTTTGGTTGCTAAAATGCGACTGGAATGAACAAGTTCCACCTGACTTTTTGTTGGAATGGGACAAGTTTCTAAGGTCTCTTCCAGTTATAGAAACATTTAATATTCCAAGATGCATCCTTGTACAAGATCCGACCTCCATCTTAATCCACGGCTTCGCTGATGCCAGCGAAAAGGCGTTTGGAGCGTCAGTATACCTCAAATCCTCTAACTCGGACACTCATAGCTGCAAACTTATCTGTAGCAAAAGCCGAGTTTCACCTTTAAAGACGGTCAGTATTCCCAGATTGGAGCTGTCAGCATGCCTCCTGCTATGCCAACTGGTTCACAGAGTGATGACCGCTCTCAAGCTTAAAATAGATAAGGTGACATTATGGTCAGATTCGACTATTGCTCTCGCCTGGATCTCCACCTCACCACATCTCCTCAAGACATTCGTCAGCAATCGAGTATCATTGATTCAGGAACTTTCTAAAAATTTTGACTGGAAACACGTGATTTCCGAGTGTAACCCATCAGACCCATTGTCCCGGGGACAAGACGCCATTTCGCTCTCTACGAACAAGCTTTGGTGGGATGGCCCTGAGTTCCTTGCAGATGACAACTGGACCTTCAACTCAAACAAAGAATCTAATTACAGTGAAGAACATTTTGCGAAAGAACTGAAACAAAATACAACTTCCCTGTTGACTGTACATGACAACTTATTTTTTGAGGACCTCTTTAGTATTACAAATTGTTTCTTGAAATTAATTCGTGTGCTTAGTTTACTTTTTAGGTTTCACAATAACTGCACAAAATCAAATAGTAAACTAACAGGCCCCATCAGTTCGGATGAAATGGAAAAATCTAAAATTTTCCTTCTTCAACTTGTACAAAGTAAGTACTTTTTTGAAGAAATTTTGGCTTTGAAAAAAGGTTTGCCACTCTCTTCAAGGAGTAAGTTAAAATATTTTGATCCATTTCTTGATAAAAATGGTTTGATTAGAGTAAGTGGTAGGATAAACAATGCAAATTTAAGCTATAATCAAAGGCATCCCATTATATTGCCGTCTGAGCATAAGATAACCAAACTTATTTTTCTTTATTTTCATGCTAAAAACTTTCACAATGGCCCACAAGCTTTGTTAAATTCGGTTAGGCAATTGTATTGGCCACTTAATGGCAGGAACGTGCTAGACAGATTGTTCATCAATGTGCTATTTGTACTAAGGCAAAACCTATCCCTTCTCAACAAATAATGGGAGAATTACCTTCAGAAAGGATTAATGTTAATTTTACGTTTAATTCTTGTGCTATTGATTATTGTGGCCCATTTCTGATTAAGTATAAGGGCCAACGAAGAGGTAACTATCACAAGATATACGTTTGTATTTTTGTTTGCATGGCAACAAAAGCAATCCACTTAGAGATCGTAAATGACTTAACTGCCGAAGCATGTATTGCTTGCTTAAAGCGGTTTTTTGCCCGACGAGGAAAACCAGAAAAAATACTTAGTGACAACGCAAAGAATTTCGAGGGTGCAAATTCAGAAATTAAAAAATTGAGGGATCTTTTCAATAAACAAAATGATTCTTTGTACAATTTTTTAACTGAGGAAAATATAAAATGGAAATTTATACCTCCGAGAGCACCAAATTTTAATGGTCTTGCAGAAGCAGGAGTCAAGTCTTTTAAGTATTATTTTAAACGAACTGTAGGAGATACAATATTAACCTATGAAGAGTTTTTAACTATTGTTATTCAGGTAGAGAGAATTTTAAACTCACGCCCTCTAACTCCTTTAACATCAAATATTGATGATTTAGATGTTCTAACTCCTGGACATTTTCTCATAGGTAGACCAATTAATACTATCGCTAAACCTAACTTGACTGAGTTAAATAATAACAGACTTAATTTATGGCAGAAAACAACTAAAATGGTTCAAAATATCTGGAAGAATTGGTCAAATAACTATTTGAGCACATTAATCTAGAGAAATAAATGGTTGTTTGCTAAACAAAATGTAAAAATCGGAGATATGGTAGTATGGAGGAAAACCTTCCTACCTGTAAATGGTTATTGGGAAGAATTAATGAGATATTCTACGGAAAAGACAACCATGTAAGAGTTGTTACAGTTCAGACTAAAAATGGTATATACAAAAGACCAATTACAAAAATTGCAGTTTTGCCTATTGAGAATGTATAAAGATTTACCTGTAGAATTTTATATTGTGTGTAATTTTGAATTGTATGTGAATGTTCTGTATTTCTTTAGTCATTTTATATAATTTTTTTTTACTATTTATATTTGATTATTTATTATATTAATTTGTTGAAATCAACATTTCAACGCCGGGCGGAATGTTCGGTGTGCCCTGTCACACCCTACAGCAGCGCCACCTACAACAAGTAAGAGTAAGCTAGCAGAAGCAAATTGGATGTTCAACGAATGAGGAAGTTATCCTCAGCTGTGCCCTGCACATATATGTAACGGCCCCTTGGCCTATGTAAAGAATCATTATCAATTCAATGCCCCTTTGGCATTAATAAAATACTTAAAAATTTTCATAATACAGTCCACTTATTTCTGAGCTCTCAACAAGCGTTAAATAGAAATTTTTGTTTTCCTGCATTTTTAAGTTTCCCACATAGTACTCAAATATATGGATTTTTTCCAGGTTGAGTTTAAGTTCTCATTTAAAATATATTATTTTTTTATTATTTGTTTGTTGTTGATCTGTAAATGTGTTTGCCATTAATTTTTTAACTTGATATTCTATTTAAATTTATATGTAATTTTTTAAAAGATAACTGAAAAAAAAAATCAATTTTTTAAATAAAATTATAAATTTTAGGTCAAGTATGGCATATCTAAATGTTTTTCAATTTGAATAAATCTTCTTGTGGTTCATGTGGGGTGTTGGATACAGGGGCAACGTTTTATCAACAAAAATTTCGAGCTTCTAAAAAAAGTTTTTTTTTTTTTCGATTTGGCCTAGCATACAAGTACTGTTTTACACTTTCAGGTGCAAGTCGGCACGGGTTGCTGTTGTGCAAATTATATGAAACTTTTTTTCACGATTGTTTTGACACAAGAGGAAAAATACAAGAATGTATGCGACTTGAAAAATTGACTTTCATTTTTTGAGGGACAACCTATTGTGTATGCTTTTTATTTACTTATTTTTTGGAAAGTAGCGACTACATTTCAAAAGTAGTTTGTAGTTGCTACATTTAAAAAAAAGTAGTCGTAGTTGTAGTTAACTACATTTGTAACAAAGTAGTTGTAGTTGTAGTTCGCTACAAAAAAATGTAGTTTTTCCAACCACTGGTAACACCACATGCAGAATGGTGGCTCAATGGTTCACTATGCGAACGTAAACAAAACTTTATTGAACTCTCAAATAAAATCTGTATCTAGAATGAACATAAGAATGATTGCATTTGATACTTCAACTTACCTGGTATTGAAATAAGTCCTTTTTAAAACGAAGAAATCGAAAAAACCTTTCCTAATTTCGCAAATATTATACCTCACTCAGTGTCCTCGTAGAAATAACATGGGAGGGAAAGTAGAGCGCTGGCATGTATGGGAGTGACGTCACACTGATACACTTCATTTCCGGTTAAACGGTAGACGTCACGCCAGCATGGTAGCCAATCAGGGAAAAGCCATTCGCCGGTGTTCCTTGCTTTACAACTTTGTATTAAACTAAATCCTGAATCAACGAAATAGTTTCGTACGCAAGTACTTACAAGTAAAAGAATCAGTTTTCTGAAAGTAGTTTTAGAATTTAAATACTATTTGTTTTCTTGAGCAGACTAAATTTGCAGCTTGACACGTGTTATTCTAGTTGAGACCTTCTTTGACGGGTGCTAGAAATTAAGCTGTCAAAAGTTACAGAATTGTTTCCGAACTAAATTTTTGTTTTGATCAGAATATTTTTGTTAATCTTTTACTCAACATGTTCCTTTTTAGGTGCGTTTTTCTTCTGCAATATTATGAATCGACATATGCTGTTCTTGAATGCATTTTTAGCACTTCTGCATTTCTCCATACAAGAAAATTTGAAATGCCTTGGTAATTGTTTTTTTTAATATGTTTTGCTGCGTTTAAATTTAAATTTTTGTTATGTTTTCAGTATAAAAATAAGCACAAAAGTATTTATTTAACTTACTAATGCGTTCAGTGTCTAGTTTTATTTATCTTGATTACATTTGTTAAATAGTCTTTGTGTAGAAACTTTTTCACCAACTATCTCAAAATTCATCTCATGAAATTGATGATAAAAGTAGTTATGTCTCAAAATAATGCTCAGCTTTAAAACAAAAAATGTTCAAAAGTTGGAAAAAAAGTTTAGCAACATATGATTACACCTAAGATTGAATCTGGAAGTTATTTTTCTTCTTTGTATGAGGAAGCTTTTTTTCAATGCAGGAAAAGGTTTGAGGGACTGAACAAAAGCAGCAGTTGTCGCACATTTTAATCCTTTCTTCGGTTTTTATTATTTTTTTAACCAACAAAGGTTTTTGTGATTTTTTTTTTTTTTTTTTTTGAGGTGATTGGCAACTGACCTGTACTAGCTTTGTTAGTAGGAGGGCCATTTCATAGTAAATTGTCCAAACATAGTCGGCAATATGACACTTTTTTTGCCGTAACTATTTAATTTACTGGTTGATTAGCACATTGTTCTATTTCGATTTTGTGTTCAACCAACTCAAAATAAAATGATCTGCAAATACAAATGAGCTGACCAGCAACATGCTCTAGGCTCAGCTAGGCTGGTCCTAGTCAGTTTATTTGTTCCCAATCAAGATTAATGGCCCTCATCAAACTATCCACCCCCTTGCTGATTACCGCCTCTTCCGGTAAGCTGTTCTAATTGCCCATGGCCCTACTAAAGAAGTAATTTTTCTTAATTTCCAGGTTAGCCTGAGATTTGAATAGCTTAAAACAATGACCCCTTGTCCTGCTTTCCATGCAAAAAATAAACCTATTAAAATCTTTCATTTTGATAAATTTAAACAACTGAATTATGTCCCCTCTGACTCTCCTCTGCTACAGACTATACATATTTAGCCTCTTAAGTCTGGTATCACACTCTAAATCTGAAAGTCCCCTTACTAGTCTAGTAGCCCTTGTTTGAGCCCTTTCCAATAAAGATATATCTTTCCTGAGATAAGGAGAAATTAATATAGCAATTCCAGCTAGAGTTCTCATAGAGCAGCTTTTCATTGCTTGTTCGGAATGATATTTGAGTTTAATAAATGACATTGATTGCTATTTTCGCTACTTTTTCATTAGGCCATAAGGTAAACACTTTTAAAAGGTCATAAGTTACCCATTTACGTTTCTGGGTTTAAAATGCTTTTATGAAAAAGTCATGATTTTATTAGAAATGTTGGTGCAGATGTGATTTACCCCCCCCCTCCCCCATTTGGCGACACCCAATTTTTTTGCACAAAATTGAAATATTTTTCTTGCCAATGAGGCAATAATTTAAGCATGGCGTCCCTGGCGAAACTAACCTGTGTTTGGCAATCCAAAGGCAATCTTAAATATGTTCAAACTTGTTTACATTTTAGTGGTTTCACTGTTAGGTAGATTCTTGTTTTTTTGTGCAATATACCTTATAGGAAAGCTTATTTTGTGTTGGTTTAAACTCAGTAGCTGTGTTTTGATGAATAAATGTTAGAAAATGCTAGATTCTTCAAACTTGAGCATTAATTAAGAGTAAAATCCAACTTGGGGTGTCTCCCGATAAGGAGCCATTGTTTCATATGTTGTTTCAGCCTGAGTGTGAGGATTTATACAATAAAAATGTAAGTTTTTCTTTTTTTAGAATTCAAAAAAAAAAAAAAAAAAACTCCCACTTCCGAAATTCTTTGTTTTCACAAAATCTTGAGGGTTTTTTGTAGTTTTTAATTTTATGTTAACTGCATGTCAATTTTTTTTACAAAAATGGTACGGTTATTTTATTCTATAAGTTAATTCTTATCGATGCAAAGAACTATTCGGGCATATTCTGTAAAATGTCCTCTTTAGGTACTAAATTTCTGAAAATAAGTTGACTCTAGCATTTTATAAAAATATGAAGGTGTTATTTTATGCAAAATAAGTAGATATTTTTGGTATGTATTTTGAAAACATTTCTGGATTGCAAATTAAGAGCCACCATCTGTAAGAATCAGGCAGTTTACGGCATTTGTGATTGTTGACATTTTTAATTTTTCTTATTTGCATATATGTTGTTCCTTATCATGAATGTAATGTTTGTGCAAAATATGAGCTTTGTCTGCCTTATTGTTTTTGGGAAATTAAATTTTTAAGTTTAGGGGGCGTGGCACATTTTTGTGTGTTTTTCAAATTTGCAGATTTTAAAGTTCTTGTTGCTTTAAGCACTCCTATAATGTCATGGATTTTTAAATTCTATACTATTATATAGTCTTCTTAGATACTATTACAGCTGTCAAATCGATGTCACTACGAGGGCGACAGCCAGGCCCGGACTGGCTCCTTCTGGGGAGATCGGCTAGGTACTGGAAAGGGGACCCCTGGCCCTGGTATGGGGGTTCCGGAGGTCCTCCCCGCGAAAATGTGAGAAAGTTATTGTTTCAAAAATTGCTTTTTCTTTTTGGACATGTAAAATGTTAAAACTGAAGTTAAATTAATGTATAAAAAACACGTGTTTGAAGTTTTACTTGATTTACCCTTTAGCAGAACGAAATTTCATACCATTTTTATAAAATCTGTTAAAGGTGCGTTATTTTTTTATCATTATTATTGAATTGAATGTTTCTCTTTTTTTTTTATTTAATATTTTTTTTTTATAGTTTTATTTACCTTGTAAGAGGAGAGGGTGTGGAGAAGAATTGTGATGCAGGGCCAGGGTTGGAAAGGTTCTTCCCACCACCGATATTTACCGTCCTGGTAAATACTATGTTTTTACCACACGGGAAAAACTGATTATTAAAAACATTGATTCAAAACAATCTTTTAAAACATCAAAATTGACTTCTAAGTAAATAAAAATTTTAAAGACAATAGACAAATTACAAATCATAATCGTATTTATGTTCTTCGTCTCCTACTTCCACATTGGATCTTAGCATCAGATAACAAAACACTAATTTGGAGACTTTTTGCAAATTTTATTTAAATTTAACGCAAATTATTTGTTGCTTCTCTTGATAACCCTGGTATTTTTAAGTTTAAAAATTTTATTTTATTGTTATCAAAAATATTTATTTAGGAAATTAATTATGAAATAATTTTAATTAATTGAGCAAATTTTATGTTTTATATGCAATAATTCTTATTTATTTTTATTCCTTTCCTACGCAATAATTTAAAACCCAAGAGGAATCTGTAATAACCATTTAATTCTAACCTTCATTCTACACATCAGATTCAGATAGCCAAAACATTTCTTACATTGTTATTTAGGCGTTTTCCCCGGTATTTACCACTTTTCCCGGAATTTACCATTTCTTCCCAATATTTTCCAGTGGGATGAAAAAAATCAAGTTTTTGACGGGAAAAAGCCAACCCTGTGTAGAGCCCCCTTTTTCAGTGGAGTAGGGTAGATCAGGGCACGTTTATGCAGTGCCCTTTTTTCAAAAACGAATTATAACTGGAGGGCCAACAGTCATAACAGTTTGGTGCTGCTCCTTAGCAAATATCCTCACAAGATTTTGAGCTTCGGTCTGGCATGCAGAAAGAATTATCGATTTTCTATCAAGTCGAGTAAATTTGTAGTTGAACGTTTTGAAGCTTATTGTGAATAAATAATACTTGTAAAGTAAGACAAAACAATGTTAGAAGAAGCACAAATTTGTAAATTTGTGCTTCTTCTAACGTTTTGTCTTACTTTACTGTTCAGCACAAAGGTATTTATTTATCTTAAATAATACTTGGTTAAGAACAAATAAATATATTAAAATTAGTAGAATTTTATCCCTTTTTTTTTTGAGGTTTGTATTTGTATAAACTGAAATGTTATTAACTTTTTTTCACTTAAAAATAAATCCAAGCTTGGAGAAGGGGCAAATTTACGCGTTGACGTATGAGCACCTTTACGGACGTTCTTATACTGTGGCTTACTTCAAAACGTGCCCTGACGCTTTTTTCGCTCCAAACTGTCTAATTTTTTTTTTAGCATCACCAGGCTATTTAGTTTTTAAAATCACTATTTTAATATTTAATTGAGTGACAAATTCGTATCTTATAGCTTACAATCATGTAGTGCTGTCTTCATGCCCGTTCAGTTTCTACTTTATACACTATTCAGTCTGTAATAAATTTGCTTTATTTTAACGATGGTAAGACATTATGTTCAAAACACTCTAACAGAACCACGTTAGGTGTCAAAATAAATATGCGTAAACGTGCCCCGTGTCCGGGGTAAGTTTACGCAACCGACTTGGACTTTAAAAAAATTTTAACGGTTAAAACCAAACTGAGCAAAAACTAATATTGACTCCATTAGATGCTTCATAATACCGCAATGACTGAAAATTCCTAAGTTAAAACATAGAATGTAGAAAATTCATTGAAAAAATTCCGTGCAAAAGTCGACCCTATAGAACATTCCGAATTTTAGGGGGTCAGGGGGTTTCTCCCCCAAGGAAATTTTTGAAAATCAGATATGAAATTCTGCATTTTTAGGCTTAATGGGGGGGGGGAAGCTTAATCTCGAAGAGGAAGCCCTTTATCCTCTTTGTGGATGAGCCACTGTTGGAAGGGGCTGAGATTTTTTTTTTGCTATTTTAAACTTAAAGCAATACCTTAATACTAGTAGAATAATTATCATACCTCTTTTGCTTCATCTTGTCAATACTTTCTCCCAACGTATCTATTTATTAATTTCCATAACAAAAATTATAGTTGGCTTGCACGCAAGTAAAATACAGACCTTCAACTATCGTACTATAATGCAGATTGCAGAAGTAAAAACCCCACGTGGAATATTTTTATGGCCAATATCCGGTGATAAAGACCCTATCGGAAAGATTTCCATGTACATTCAATTTTCCCACTTATTTACTGGTTTAAAAGCAAAAGGATTTGGGGCACTAAAGCAATCTACATGAATCCATTGAGTCTTGAACAAGTTATGAAGTTTTCATGTACTCCTATTTTTATTACACCTGCATTTCTCTTTTGTTCAAGTTTTTTTCACACGGCCATCATCCACACCCAAATTCCACTGTTCTTGACTTATCTCATCTTTTTGATTCTACAAGAACTTGCAGTATTATTAGCGGCTTGTATCACAAAGGCTGACATCACACTCCGAGGGGTCCTAATTTACTCCTGTCATACCGGAGTAACTTATAACCATGCGTGGAACCCAATTGACAAAGACAGACCTCCTGTGTAGTACTTCCGACACCCCTAGAGGCGTCGGTTGTACACTTGGAGAAAGAGGGAAGGAGAGAAAAGTTGTTGGTTAAAATTTTATTTGTTGGAATTCGCAAAAGATAACGTTTTTCAACTTTAGGATTACTCTGGAGATCTGCGTACTCGCACACTCCGCAATACGAGGAGGGGGGGGGGGGGGGACACCACTAAGGGGCCCACGGCCCGAGAAACCAAATAATCTTTTTTTAAATAAATCGAACACCTAAACACCTCTAGGATCTGATTACTGAATAGGCCAACTGAGCCGTGGCCTACGACCCCCGATATTTAGGGACCCTCAAATAGCTGAAACTACTTTAGTTTGCGGCTAAAATTGTTTTAGCCAATGGATAGAGTTTGAATTCTGCCCCCCCCCCCCCAAAAAAAAAAAAAAATATTAGCTTACGAACCCTCTATAACTTAATCGGGTCCCTAATACCTTTGCTGAAATTTTAAAAGTTGAAAATATGTTTTAGCAAATATTTGAAGAAAAAACGAAACTCAACACATATTAACCCAGGAGCAGCTAAACTGTGCAACTGTGACGTTTAAACACATTTTTAAATAGACAAAAAATTATGTGTACGAAAAGCATGAAAAATCCGCAAAGTTTTAAAATCTCTCTTCAGAGGTGCCCACCTATGGGGGAGTGTCATGGCGCAGACTGCGCCATTGAAAGTTTTAGGGGGTGTTTTGAGGGATATTTTTCTCTTTTCTCAGGGGGGCTCTTGCTTTGGGGGGGGGGAGTCTTCGTGATATTTAGGGAGGCGCGCCCTTGCTCTTAGGGGGTTGGGAACCCCTGAATCTCTTAATGATAATTTCATCAATTCTCAAAGGGTGAAAACACAAATTTAACTTGATCAAAAGATTGATGTTAATGTTTTGTATCTCAACTTATATAAAAGGCACATAACACCTCTAAACAACCCGGTTCATAGAGGAGTAAAAGAAAATTCAAAAAACGGATTCAAAGCGTTCAAAAATTAACTGAAAATGCCGTGAAAACTGGTTGAAATATTTTCACGAAAAAGTATTTTGACCAGTTCAGGTAAACAAAAATTCGGTGAATTTGGTTCATCACAGAACAGAACCTTAAATACCATCAACATCAACATAAATGAAATAAAATTAATTAATGAGACAAAAACAAATTCAAAGAAAATTTCGAGCAGACAACAGAAAATAAAATATTTGAAAGAAAACCCTCAAAGCGAAAAAAAATGCCTCAAAGTTATAAGAAATACAGAACGAAAGCTAAATCATTTACCAAATACACTGTAAAAAAAATCCGTAAAATTTACAGAAAAAAACTGTCAGCCAGGACGCCAGTTTTCTTCCGTTTATTTTACAGAAATCTTCCGTATTTTTATTATTTATTCAAGCTGATTTATTATTTTATGAAGATTAAAAAAATGAAACTATACTTTCATAAATCCATTTCATTATTTACTATACTACTACGAAATACATGTATACAAAGGTAAATTTCCGAAGATGCCTCTGTAACAGATGACAAAAAAACATAATAATAAAATATTGATTAGGATGCAATGAAATGGAAGTTGCAAACGATTTAAGACTTACTCGCTTTAAATAAATATAAGATCAAAAACTCGAGCACGAGAACCAAAATCCAAACACGCGGGCGAAGATTCGAAGAAAACCAAAGTATAACCGGTTACAGATTCAAAAAACAGAGAAATCCTGTATTTTATTACGAACAGTTTTTTTCTGTAAAAAATTCGCATAACTTCTTTCAAATTTACAGTTTTTTTTTACAGTGTATGAGTTCCATACAGTGTGAATATTTTTTTCAGAACCAAGATTTACAGAGGAGAACAGTTATTATTAGAATATTGTTAAGTCTTGAGAAACTTTTTTCACTTGCTCATATGACTTAAAAATAAAATGGGCGTCCAAAAAATCAGGATTTAAAGTCCCACATAACTACTCAAAACCTTAAAATAATAATAAACTCGTAAAAATATTTAAACAAATGAATTTAAAATTTAGGTAGGAATATTGAAGCATACAAAAACAAACAACAACCACTCGTTTATTTTTTTTTTGAGCGGGGGGGGGGGGGTCGAGGGGGGAGGGCAAATCAATGGGCCGTTACGGGACCTGATGATTTTTTGCGAGCATTTCTGTTGGGGCCAGCCAGCGATTCCTAAGTTGCCTATTTGGTAATCCGGCCCTGTTAACGGGACAAATTTGGAGAAAATAAAGGCCTAGGGGCCCCTAACCCAAAATTAATGTTTGCCCCGGGGCCCTACCTGGCTTTAATTAGGCCCCCCAGTGTGCTATTTGTATAAAACTAGAAAGAGTGATCAAAAGTATCCCGGACAGGGCCTGATTAAGATATAGGAAGGTTCTAAGCAAAGATTTTTTGGAGCCACTATGCAGACAAATCTTATTTTTAGTCATTAGCTAAAACAACTTTAGCTATTATGGGGCCCCTAAAAAGCAAGGGCCCTAGACCACAGCCTATTTGGTCTATTCAGTAACCAGGCCCTAATCGTGGCAAAAAGTAAAAGGAAATAGATAGAAATATTTACAAGGAAATCAAAGAATTGTAAAATCATTTTTTGCTACAAATTATTTTTCGCTTCATTCGGGGGCCCTTCCTAGCTTGGGGCCCTCGGCGATCGCCGACTTGCCGACCTGGCCAGTCCGGGCCTGGCGACAGCCACAAACTCCGTTTAAAAATGACCGAAAATGAATTTTTTTTACTACATTCAATGCCAATTTTCTCAAAGTGCCTTCATGATGACACCAATGTTTTTACATAAATTCCTAGCTACACTTGCATACATCAAAAATATGTAATAAAATTTCTGTCACTATAAGGGTGCCAGAAGATATTGGAACTTTTGTGATACATTTCACAAAAATGCAAATGTTTAAAATCTAACTACTACTCTTGCCCTCATAGCAGAGATCTGAAACTAATTAAGTTTGATAACCAACATGTTGGTCTAACATATAAACTAAAAAAATCGGTGTCACTCCTATTACTTTCGGAAAGATAATCATTCGAAACTAGTATGCTATGGAGTTATTTAAAAAAAGACTTCTAATTCGAATGGCTTTTTGCACGGTTTGTTTTAAACTTTAATATAAAATTACAGTAGTGACACCTAAAATAATATGTTTCTAATGCTTTTTATAAAAAAAAGCTTTACAAAAAGCATTAGAAAGACAGTAAATCGATACAGGTACAGATGGACGAATTGTGTAATGTGCATTATAGGCTAAAATAGTCATACTAATATTCATATTTTTTCAACCATACTAATTTTTTATCTGTTATTTATATTAAAAATGCAGCTATTTATAATATAATGTTTTAAAAAGTTATGATCATAATGTATTATATAGTGAGCATTCAGAATCTGAAACATAATTTGAGGATGATGTAGACTAAAACAAAGAAAACATAAAAAATCAAATCACCGAATTTCAGAAAGACGGTCATCTCTTATTGATCTGGTAATTTTGTAGCACTAAAGCTTGGGAAAGCATGGTATCCCGGAGAAATAGCAGAAGTTGACCATTTGCAAGTAAAGGTCAAATGCATGGCAAGAAGGACTGGAATAAATTTATTTGACCGGAAAAAAGGCGAGTATTGCTATGATAATCTAAACATATAATGCACAATAGATCCAACTCTACCTATATCAAAACAAGCAATTTCTATTCAAGATAAAGACGCTCTTGCTGCCCAAAGCTGTTTATGTTAAACTTTGCTTCTTCGTAATAAATTAAAAATAAATATGTTTAAAAACACTATCTGGGTCTGATAAGATTAAATTAACAAAATACAGAAATAAACAAATAAAATAAATTAAAAATAATAATAATAAATGAAAAAAATGCACCACAACATACTAACTTCAAATGATTATATTTCCAAAAGTAGTAGGAGTGACACTAATTTTATTAGTTCAAATGTTAGACAAACGTGTTGGTTATCACGCTTAATTAGTTTCAGATCTCTGCTATGAGGGGGCTAGTTGTATTCAGATTAGCCAAATGGTCAACTTCTACTCTTTCTCCGGGATACCATGTTTTCCCAAGCTTTAGTGCTACAAAATTACCAGATATCAATAAGAGATGACCGTCTTTCTGAAACTGGGTGACTTGATTTTTTATGTTTTCTTTTTTTAGTCTATGTCATCCTCAAATTATGTTTCAGATTCTGAATGCACGCTATATAATACATTATGTTCATAACTATTTAAGACATTATGTTATAAATAGTTGCATTTTTAATATAAATAACACATAAAAAATTAGTTTGGTTGAAAAAATATGAATATTAGTACGACTATTTTAGCCTTTTATGCACATTACACAACATGTCCATCTGTACCAATATCAATTTACTGTGTTTCTAATGCTTTTTATAAAGTTTTTTTTTTAATAAAAAGCATTAGAAACATATTATTTTAGGTGTCACTACTATAATTTTCTATTAAAGTTTAAAACAAACTGCAAAAAGCCATTCGAATTAGAAAAGTCTTTTTTTAAATCACTCCATAACATACTAATTTCGAATGATTATATTTCCGAAATTAATAGGAGTGACACCAATTTTTTTAGTTCATATGTTAGACGAACATGTTGGTTATCAAACTTAATTAGTTTCAGATCTCTGTAATGAGGGCAAGAGTAGTAGTTAGACTTTAAACATTTGCATTTTCGTGAAATTTTATCACATAAAAGTTCCAATATCTTCTGGCGCCCTTATAGTGACACCAATTTTATTACATATTTTTGATGTATGCAAGTGTAGCTAGGAATTTATGTAAAAACGTTGGTGTCATCATGAAGGCGCTTTGAGAAAATTGGCATTGAATGTAGTAAAAAAATTCATTTTCGGTCATTTTTAAACTTAGTTTGTGGCCATCGCCCTCGTAGTCACACTGATTTGACAGCTGTAATAGTATCTAAGAAGACCATATAATAGTATAGAATTTAAAAATCCAAGTCATTATAGGGGCGCTTAAAGCAACAAGAACTTTAAAATCTGCAAATTTGAAAAACAAGCAAAAATGTGCCACGCCCCCTAAATTAAATTTAATTTCCCAGAAATGGTAAGGCAGACAAAGCTTATATTTTGCACAAACATTACGTTCATGATAAGGAACAACATTTGAAAAAAAAATAAAGAAAATTAAAAATGTCAACAATCACAACCTGCCTGATCCTTACAAACGATGGCTCTTAATGCATGGTATTTTTGTATTGTTTATGTTTGCGATGTTCTATTAAGACATTTTTGCTTTTCATACATCAAAATTTGAATAAATAAGCGTTTTTTTGGCTGAAATAGTTATATTTTGGGGATGTTTTCCACTTTAAACATTGCATATTGATTCGCTTGCTCTTTTTAGTAGAGTATAAGAAAAGGTTTTGTTCAATGAAATGCATGTTGGAAAATAGCTTTTATTTCTGTTAGAACATATTTCTTTAGTGAGTTGTGATAGTAATTTTTAATTTAGGCATTTTAAATAGCTTCTAGTAATTTTTCTTTGTGTACAAAAGCTTTCTAGTTTCTGGTATTTTTGAAGCAAATATTTGTGATGTGTTTTGATGTGGTTTTATGTTGTTTTCATATATATTGTGTTCTGAAGTGCTTTGATCATGTTTCTTTATCCAAATTTTTCCTGTTGGCACTAAAAAAGCATCGCTAAGAATGATGTATATGACATTTGTCGTCACACATAAGTTTCTTGGCGAAGCTTTCTTGGCGCCAACCAGAGAAAGTCGCCAAGGGTGGGATATATGACATTAGTTCCGAAATGTTTTTTGATTTGAACCTTGGTGCTTTTGTCTGGATCCCCACCTGAGTGTTAGATGGCAGGGAAAGAAGAACACTATTTTGATTTTTAACATTTAAAATGATTCACATTTTGTATTTAAAATAACAAAACATTCAAATGTAGTATTATTAAAATTTCACATGAAATTACAGTATTATGAAAATACAGTACAACTTTGATTTAACGATACCCGATTTAAGGATTTCCTCAGTTTAATGATACATTTCATTGGTCCAGATTTGGCTGCATTTAATGTCGATACTCCTGGATTTAATGATAACTTTTTCCAGTCCCTTGGCAATCGTTAAATCGAGGTTATACTGTATACTTGATTAAATTTTTTAGGCAGTTTTTTGTTTCTCAATGCATGAAATAAGGCATTAAAAATCTCTGTAGGAAATGTAATACTTCATGTTGGCTAGATCAGGTTTTGAATAAAATATCAAATTGTTACCCCTATCTGGTACCATATAACAGTTGTTTTGATTTGTCAATTTTAGTCTGTGGGCAAGTTGTGGCTGGGATATTAACTGCAATAAGGAAAGAAGATCCCCGAAAGACCATTCAAGTTGGCAGCTTCAGAATAGAGCCAGATGGTTCTCAAAAACAATCACAGGTATTTAATCTATCTGAATATTATTATTTTTTAATTAAAGGATTTATTACAGCAGGGTGTTCTCAAATTAAGTACCATGGCTTTTTGGGGTGCTGTAGGAAGAGGTGAGGGGTGCCATGAAGTGTCCAAGGTATCAATATAATAAGATTGGTTTGCCAAATAAAGTCATTTTGACCAATGAGGCCATCCCGTCATTTTTTGATGTAACATTGTAAAAATTTGAAAGATTGTGACTTTCATCTCCATCAAAAGGTCTAATTGATAATGAAGCATTATCAACAAGCAGTTTTTAATATAAAGGCAAAAGTTATTACAGAGGTGTGATGTTAAAACTACCTGATCGTATTTTGCTATTAAGTTTTGCTTTTACATGCTTAACTGTAGGTTACTAATGTATAAAAAGTTGTTTGTTGCTCTTGTAGTCTAGTTTATGTAGTTTACGAATTCAAAGATAAATGTCACTGTACCATCATCCCTCTCCCCTCCCCATGATTTGATAACCAAAAAAAGTACACTATAGGATGAAAACTATTGGGACACTTTCAAAAATTCACATTTTTACGGGGTTCTCGAGTAATAAGACCAATTGCTCTGTAATTTTTTTCACGTAAAAAATATACTCTAGCTGTCATTTTCTAATAAAGATAAGGTCTGCTATTCATTTACGGGACCAGCAACTAATTGAGGAAACAAAAAAGTGGTTTTTGATCGTTTTTCATTGTAAATAGTTAGAAATGAGCTATAAATTTCAGAAATAAGTTAAAAAACAATCAAGAATTTATTTTTATATTTTTGTAAAAGTATCTTTATACCCATGGAGATTGAATTGCCCATGGAAAAAAATTGCATTTCTTTCAAAAATGCAATTTTTTTTTTCTTTTTGAAGGTTTTCAGCTCATATCACGGAGTTTTTCGTCAAACATTACTAAATATTCAGAATATTTGACAGCATATTAGAGAAACATAATAATAAAATTTGAATTTAAAATATTAAAAATTCAATGAAATATGAACATTTAAAGCAATTAGTTTTTCACTGTGCATGCGCAAAAGGTATCAATTTATAAATTTTATAATCCAAATCTCAGATATATCCCACAGCTCATTAAATAATTCCACCTTAATGTCTTTAAAATTTAAAAAGTTATCAGCGATCTCATGAGCTGAATTTTTGTAATTCTTGGATAGGCGACGAATGGTAAGGGGTTGGTCAAAAACTGGCAACACTTTCTTGCTATCGTTGCAGAGTGATTCATGATAAGGACGGATTGTTTGTGAATGATCCCTCATGATTTGTTGTAGAGCCAAGAATTATTAAAATTCAGCTCATTAGATCGCTGATAATTTTTTAGATTTTGAAAATATCAAGGTGGAATTTTTTTATGAGTTGTAGGATATATCTGGGCTTCCGATTATGAAGATTTTAAATTGCTATCTTTCGTGCATGTGCGCAGTGAAAAATTAATTGCTTTAAAAACTTTGTTAAATTTTTAATATTTTAACTTCAAATTTTATTATGTTACTGTAATATGCTGTCAAACATTCTGAAAGTTTAGTAACATTTGACGGAAAACTCTGAGAATATCCTATATATATATTCCCAGATATTTATACTTAGAAAAAAATGTTTCAATTTCAAAATTTGTCGCCTCTAAAATCAGCCACCCTAGGCGACCTCCTAGGTCACCTACCCTAGGAGGTAGACCTGTATGCAACACACAACTCTCTTGAAAGAAGTTTACTTTCCAGATTTATTTATTTTTCCCTTACAGTGGTTTGCTTTCTGATCGGAGCTGAATGGGGAAATTCATTTTGTTGTAAAATATACCTCAAGTTATTCGGCATGCCGGAAAATTCCAATATCCCGGCATGCCGGATAATGCAGGGTAATACAGTGCTTGTTCTTTTTTTACAGCCAAGAGGACATGTATAGCAGAAGCTTCTGCTTCAAAAGATCTGGGCTAGAACATTTCTCTCCTTTAAATATTTCTACTTTATATTGGTAAATTAATTACAATAAAAATGATTTGATCGCATAAAAGCTGTAGAAATAATTTGATACATGACTGTATGTATCTATTTGTAGAACATATAATGCTCATATTTAGTTTAAATTATTATTTTTACATCTGAGCAGAGAACAGATTAATTGTAGTTTCTTTATCCATAGTATTCTTGAAAGTTTGCTTTTTATATTTATTAGTTATTGCTAGCACACAGAGGCAAAGCATTTTAACTCTTTTGAGGGACATTTTATGAGTATTTTATTGTCAATGATAATAAGATATTAATATATGTTATTATCATTGATACACTGTGCAGTGTAGTATTTCCTTTCATATTTCTGTATCAGTTTGTTCTAAGTATCAGTAAATTCTAAAAAAATATCAGTTTTGTATATTTTTATTATAATTACATCAAATAGCCAAATTTGGCTCTAAAAGGAGCATTAATCAACAACAATCTAAACTATTTAAATGGTAGAGAAGCAGAAACAATAATTTTCAACTGGCCAAACAGAAAAAATGTTCAATTGAACTGAAACTGTTCACTTTCATTGAAATCATCAAATGAAAACTCGTTCAGAATGTTAAAACATATTTCTGTTAAATTTTTCATTTTAAATAGTCTCATTTTTAGAAATTAAATTATGTTTTCTTCTCCATCAGATTAAATATGCTGGATCTGAATTGCATTTGAATGAAATTTTGGAAACAGTTTGTGATATGTTGGATGATTTTGCTCAAGCAAAGAACAAAGAAACAGGAGCTTTGGCATTGATAAATTTGTCTGAAGGTGTAGATAAGCTGAGCACACATGAACTGATATCAGACCCTGACCTCAATCGTGGCCTTAAATATTATGTAAGTATTATAGATATGATTAATGGGCAACCACTTCATTTATAAATATTCATCCCCATTTTAACTATGCAGTAGTCACTTAAAGACATATAGCTTTCAAAAAAAAAAAAGTTTAAAAAATGCCTTTTTGAAATTCATGTGCAATATATAAAAATAAATGGTTGCACAATATATGTACAAGCTTTGGTGTTTTTAAACTTGAAATGAAAAAAAATAAATTCAATCCTACTACAGCGAACCCGGAATAAAACAATCCCCCAGTTGTAGCAAACCTTTTAAATAGGAGCCGCCTAATTCACCGTTAACCTAACCATACGCCTTTAACCACGAGGTTCGTTAACTCGGCGTCAAGATTTTAACCACGAGGTGAAATATTCGGTATTCACCGGTCACGCACCGGCGAAAAAGGTCCCGAAGTTTCCCAACTGCGTGGTTTCTCAACTTTGCCAGCACACTACGCATCCTATTGGTCAATAATGATCACATGATTTTCTACGTTTTTTGTTTACATTTTGAACGACCGTTCGCTGTTGCTGTTTCACTCCGTGCTGCGTTGCAAAGTAAAGCGAGACGAAGATAGCATTTGCTCTCTTTGATTTGAAAAAAATAATTGAACAGAGGCGTAAGTACAAAAGCGGAGTTAAATTTGAGTAGCCAATTGTGTAAATTCAAGTGTAAACAAATGTATTACTTTTGCTATTATTTCTTTGAATCTACGCATACACAATTACGGATGTAATTTAAACTTATTATAAAGCTTCGGAGATAGATAATTTTAATCTGCTTATCTCTTTTCTTAAAGAAACTAAATTTTTAGTGACAAATCATTTTATTCCAATAAAAGAAATGTTATATCTGATTAAAAATATTATTTTAAATCTCTTTCATACCAGGATATCTCTAGTAATAATAATTTCAGATAAAACAAGTTCAATATAGATACATTATTATTATTTTTTATTATTTTTATTAATCAATTTAATAAGAAACAATAAAGGACATTTTCAATGGTTTTCTTTTTATGGCTTATAAATGTGCAACAAAAGACTTTTTTACTGCCTCATCAACATGAAGAAATGCATTTTTTTCCATAAAATTCAGTTTTACTTACATTTTCTATGAATATTCAAAACTAATAATTGAAGTGTGCCCCGCTAGACATAATAACATCACAGACACGTTTCGGCATGGTATGTACTAGACTAGTCCATATAGTTTAGTCAATATATCTTAACCATAAGCCAATAGTGGCAGAAATTAGCTTCTCCATCCGTGCTGTCTCACTTGGCTTATTTTTTATACAGCCCATAAATTTCCTCTCTAATTCAAGTTCTGTGAATTCCCGAAACAGTCCAATACAGTAAGTTTGTTTTTTGAGCACAAATTGTTAATATGCTTCAAAATGGCACTGTGCGCTGCCTTTTGGAAAAAGAAACTTCCTTTACACCATAGTTTAGACGATTGAAAGCATTTTTCAGGGCAGTATAACTTTGTAGCTGGTATTGTTCGTTATTCCTTCTACGAGAAGAGGAGATGTAGTCTCTTAAACCCAGAAACATCATTTTAGGAGAGGTGCCCACTTAGGAGGGGTTATGACGCAGACTGCGCCATTGAAATTTTTAGGGGCATTTCTCTTTTTAGTGGGGGGGGGGCTATTGTTTTTGGGAGGGGGGATCTTTGT
This sequence comes from Uloborus diversus, assembly GCF_026930045.1. NCBI lineage: Eukaryota > Metazoa > Arthropoda > Arachnida > Araneae > Uloboridae > Uloborus > Uloborus diversus. Next base: position 78,411,793 of record NC_072733.1, read on the forward strand.
GATTTTTACACGGGGTGAGCCCTTGCTCTTAGGGAGGGTGAGCACCCTGATTTTGGGCAGATACTTGGGCGCTTATTTGGTATAGTGCTGAAGAGGTTTTCCTTTGCTCCTTCTCACGCACTTGGATTTAAATCCCTGAATCACAAAATCTTTTGTCGGGAAAAAAAACTTCTTAGTTTATGTTTTGTATTTCAATACTCATTTTAACCTTTTTTTCTTTATAAGAGACGTGAGAAGCTGTTTCTTGTACGGTTAACATCCTCTCCGCCAGTGTTCTAACAGCCTGTATCGCACTGTTGAAGGTGCAATATTGACACCAGCTCCCGCCGTGGCCCTGGAAAGTTGTTCAAGGATTTATAACACTCATTCAATATAAAATTTTGTCTTCACGAGTCGAAGTTTATCCCTTTTGGTTGCATTTTCTAGTGCAATTGACACGAGCATTTCCTGTTGTTCGAAACTACTTTCATATCCTCTCGACACTTTTTGTACTCACTCCACAGATTTTACCTATTTCTTCTAACGTCATTTCAGTGTTTTCTAGGCGCAATCTATTTATCACTAACTTTCTAAGCTGATATCCATGAGGCTAAAAATTACCCCCACAACAAGCAAAATACCAACATTGCGGAATACCTACCTCTTGGGCGGAAGAATTTCAAGATCTGCTACTTACCAGGTGAATAGGAACACCTACTACTTTGATAATAACTGCAATTTGAACTCGGCTGATTTGGAGTACTTCTTCAAATAAACGCCACAATACTGTAATTGCGTGTCTCATAATTTTTACAATGACTTTACTTTCAAACATAATCAAAATAAAATAGTAAATAATAAGATTTTTTAAGTTTTGGACAGGGCTGTGGAGTTGGAGGTTAAAAATTCCTAGAGTTGAAGTTGCGTTCTCCCTCAAAAGCCTGCAACTCTGGCAGTGCTAGTGGAGTCAAATTGATTTCGGAGAAAAGAAGTCAGAGTCTAATGCTCTTCTGTCATTTTCCCTCCAATTCCACAGCTATGGTTTTTGACGCACTTGAATTAAGTTATATACTAATTCACTACATTAATTTTTATAAAAGGAAACCATTATTTCTGTTTTCTTTTTTATACGGCATTGCACTGAATGTAAAAACAAGAATGAAGCATGCTTTCAAGTGCAAATGAATTTTTTTTAAAAATATTTTACTTACTTTCCCTATTAAAAGTACAAAATTTTTTTTATGCTATACTGAAAGTTTACTTTCATGACAATATTTATAAATTAAAAAAAAACTTTTATTTAATTCACTATTTCAATGAATAAATAAAGCATAAAGAGCAATAGTGTACAGTTTTAAAAATAATTTATTCTGAAATGTTTAAATCTGTTACACAATATCTTTCACATTTGAACACATTGAAACATCAATTAACAAGTAAAGATATATCTAATGTTTTGACAAACGATTGTCATCAATGACTTTTTATTCAGTTCATTGATAATTGAATTTTGTTTGATTTATTTTAATCACTTTAGTCAAACCATGATTTAATTTAATTAAGCTGTTTTAAATTAATTCAAATGCTAAGCAACATAAGTTACATTAAAATAATGAAGAACCCATTAAACTTGGACACCTTATTGTTGAGTTAATGATATCAGAGCATAATTTATAGTTAGTAATTATAATTTTAACTGACAATCAGTTTTTTTTTTTTTTTGTGTTTCATGTATAAAATAACTAATAATATAAAACAAGTTACAGAGGCAAGTAAAATTTATTTCAGCTAATTGAGTACATAATCAGGATTTAATCTTTTAAAAACAAATACAAAGTAATACAATTGAAAACCAATTAAGATAAATAACTTCCTTTTAACAGAGACACCAGTTATATGATTCCTGAGATGGATTGCAGCAAGTTGTAAATTTCAGTATCCAGAGTCAATTCGGAATCAACTGAAAAACAAATTAAGTCAAAATGCTGATAAAAATAATTTTTTGAATTAAAAAAAAAAACGAATCAGTTGTACCACAACTCTAACACACACTGGCAACAATAGCAGCACATTTAAAATTCTACACTATACCCAAAACATTAATAGGTTGTGTTAACATTATTTGCTGCTTTTTGAATATATTTGAAATTAGAAAATCTTCCAAGAAACTTTGAAATTTTAAAGAACTGCCACTATCTGTAATATAGTTTTTTGCCCTCATGTGCAAGAACATTAAATTTAAGTCGTTGCCACTTTTGCACAAAATACAATTCTGTTTAACGAAGGGGCTTTAGGCAGTGCCATACGGAGTAGCACTTAGGCCAAACAAGGAGTACTTTCAACCATTGCTATTCCGCTAAGTAGTATTTATCAATAGAGCTAAACAAAAATTCACTGACATACATGAGAAGGATTTTGAACTTATTGAAATATCAGTTTGGGATTTCAAGCATATACTTGTAATAATTTGTAAAATAACAGATAAAAAGGTCAAAACCAACACCCGACAAAAGTGGATGTCTTTATTTTTTTCAATCCATAAGCTCATTTCTCTTGCATTGAAAAAGGCGTTTCTTGTAACACCGAAACCCGTGACTGCAGCAATCTGCAGTTTGCTTTTTGATGATGCTATTTCCTATTTTACTTCTTATGCACAAAGGTATTTATTTAATGTATAGTAATTTATTTAATTAAATTCAATTTAAATGAGGGACCGCAAAGTCATTTTAAGACCAAATTTTACACCAGTCAAAGTAGTTTACAGTGTTATGCTTGAATACTTACTGGTGAAAATAGAAGAGACTCCTGGCATGATTTTGCAAACAGGGCTGTCTGAAGAGGACAGCCCTGTCTGACATCCCTTGTCTGAAGGGACAAGGGATGCAATTGCCCCAGGTGACAAGATAAGAGAATGCCCCATTAATTGAACCTTTTGCCACGTAGTACTTGAAGGGTTTTTTTTCCCCCTCCAATATAATTCCTTTTTAAAAATAGTTTCTGAAATGCTATGATATAGATTTATTCAGGCCTGGATCTACAAATTTTGGACCCCCTGGCAACAAAATCTCTAGGGCCCCTCCACAGAAGTGAGCAGTGTGCATTTGCAACGTTAATAAGTCTGAGTGAGCTACTTTTTTTTTTCAATTTCATGGGTCGTCAGACCCCTTAAGGACATACCCTCTCCCCCCCCCCCCCCCCCCCCCCGGTCGAGTCTGCAGGCACGCAGATCCAGGCCTTATTTAATATTTGTCTTTTATGTCACATATGATCTGATGAATTCAGAATACATGTTCAATTAAGCAATAATTAATTTTAAAAAATGTTCAGAACTTTACTATTCTTTGCGTGAGGGGGGGGGGCAAAAGATGATTGCTATCTCTTCGGATGGCGTTGATGTGGCAGGGGCCATACAGAGATTATAACATAGCATACGCTGACATTCATACAATGTAGAAATTAAGGGCTTTTTCAAAATTACTTTACATTCAACTAGTGTGGAACCAAGCTGCACTCAGGGCGAGTACGTACTTGGTCAAATACAGAGTATCTTAAAAAAATAATAATAACCATTGACATAAATGTGAAGCATGTTACACTTATTGGAACATTAAAATCAATTTTGCACACATAGTGATATTTTTGAATTTGAAATTTAACTAAGCACCCCTCACAGATTTTAAGAAAAAAATTACAATTGTATTTTTTACTAATAATAAAGCTCATAGTCTCTCGGTCAGGATGTCTGGATCTCTATGACGCACATAGCAGCTAGACCATTTAGCCGATTTTCATGAAATTTGGCAAAGTTAGTTTGTAGCATGGGGGTATGCACCTCGAAGCGATTTTTCAAAAATTTGATTTTGTTCTTTTTCTATACCAATTTTAAGATCATTTTCCGGAGCAAAATTATCACAAGATGGATGAATAAATTACAAAATTGTCATGACGTGGAATGGGAGAGCGAATGAACATAGCCAACTGGCGAGAAATTCATCATCCATTATTTGTAAATATACAGGGAACCAAATGACCTTTTAATTTTCTACTACGGACAAAGCCGTGCAGGTACCACTAGTTTAAAATATAGACAAAAAACTGAATTAAAGGAGATGAAATTTCAACTAATTTAGGAATTTATTATAGCTTTTTTAAATATTAGAAATTTGCACATATAAAATATTTGTAGCGTAATAATAATAAAAAAAACTTTTGAGTGCCATATTTTTTAACTTTCCCACGTTTAAAAAGAATGGTGGAAGTGACATATGCATATTAAAATTTTACTTTGCTTTACATGTTCAGTTTTTCTTAATTTTCATATACAATACAGTCATATTTTAAGAGTCAAACAGTAGTAAATGATTGCAAACTGAAAATTTAAAAAAAAATCCGTGAAATATTTCAAAACTACTCGGGATAAGCAGGAAACATAGTTAAAATTTGACCGAGTATACCAGAAATTGACCAAGCAGTACCGAGTACATACAGATTACTTGGTAGATATTATATGTCACACTACTTTCCAACTCAGGCACCAAATGTGCAATTATTAATATTGAGATTTATATGTCATACCACAACTCTGGAATTACTATTTTTCTGTTCACTGACACATCATTACTCGTAAAGCTGAAATATTTTGAATAAACTACGGAATAGGAATGGAAAGTGATGAAGTTGCATCTTTTAAAGCGCAAAAAACGACCGATCAAATCCAAAATGGAAATTTATGAACGAATACTATTGACATATACAGTACAGAACAGCAATAACATAAATAATAACTTTCATTTACAGGAAATAAAAATATCTTACCTTCAAGCGAAGATCGCCTCGAACCGCCATTGCTTCTAATGTTTACTTGTAATGCGCATGCTCAGAAGGCAAACCAAGCCTTTAACCTTGCTCCGGAGCTTGGTTAGGTTTTTCAACCACGCAAGGTTTCGGAAACCTGTCAGCGCGTAGTTGAAGTTGACGGTGAATACGAAATCGGCGGTAACTCCGGGTTAAGGCCCGGTTTCGGGCTTAACAGCGAGGTTTAGGTGGCCCCAGGTTAATGGTGAATTAGGCGGTAAGAATTGCAGTCCTATCTCATTAATGCAATTTCAGATGTTCGTAATGATCTCTAAATGCTAGAGAATCGGTTATGGCGATCCATAAATTTCTAAATATTCGATCCTTTCATCATTTGGTGAAAAAAAATGAGAAAGACATATCATTAGTAAACAAACCTCTCTGATCTCAGTTGTGAATTTAGTTCAAACAAATTTTATTAGACCAAATTTTTGACTTTGAACCTATTCAATGAAGCTTTTCTGGTTTTGTGAGTCTGTATTTTCTAAACAATTAAAAAAGCTTTGACGATAACAACTTGACTGTGAACTCGTCTTCTGATATTAACAAAGAGACTGGAGATATTTTTCCTGGACTTTCAATTTCTGATCCAAAAGCAGCTGTCAATGTTTTTTTTTTCAACTAAAACAAAAGATCAAAATACTGTGGGTTTGTTTGGAATAGTTGAGTAAAAATTGGGGGTAATGCATTTTAAATCCAAAAGTTTGCAATTGAAAATAATTTTCTTCCATATTACACAAATTTTTTAAAGAAGATAAATTCTTACAGTAAGCTTATTATAGAGTGCAATATAATTCATACATTTCTCTTCATTGCTTTAATTACTAATAGAAACATCGTGTAGTTGAGATGTTCACTATAGAAGTATCTGAGTGAATGTATAATTTTTTCTTTTAATCAGATGTAGCGAACCCTCGGCTATAGAGATCTCTCAAGTCTGTTAGTTGAGGGTTTGTTATAGCGGGGTTTGAATAGTTACTTTTATGAAAAGTGCGACTGAAAATCGATTTTTTATTAAGCAGGAAATTTTTGTTTTAAATATGTATTTTAAACATTAAAAGATAATTTTTGTTATTGTATGCGTAATATGAAAAAATATTTGAAAATTTTTCTAGTGTGATAAGTTTATATGCCAATGTCACAGTACAAATAGTAGCATCAAGTTTACTTCTTAAATATTTTATTTCTTCTGAAACATTCCTTTTATTTCAAATTCATTTTTCAATTACTCATTAGTTGAGGATAAAAAAAAGTCTTTCATCCAAATTATAAGGCCATGAACATTTGTTGGCATAATGTATTTGACTTTTTTTTTTTTGAAGTTAGATGATGTTGTATAGACATCCATGTTTGTAAGACGTTATAAACATAGTTAATGAACAATAAATAAAACATCAGCTGTCAATTAAATAATATTTGTTAAATGTAAATAGCTCATAAAAAATGGAATTTAAAAAAGAAGACTAACTTCTAGTTGCTTAAAAATGACAACTGTATATTATTGGTACATGAGCCTACATGTCAGCCTTAAATAATCCAATGTGAAATAAACAAATATCTATGTTGCAAAATGTGTAAGCAAACGACATTTACTTTTTTCCAAGTAAGCAGATTCAAACAAGCTGCTAACAGCCAACCTTGGTCAATTGGATGACAATGAAATGAAAAAAGTACAGAATGAGACAAAGTGCAGAGTAATTTCTTTTATTTATCCCTGATAACTTGCGTATTTGATAGTTCTATGCGTGATCTTTTTGCAACAGAAATATATTTTATTAGATGAAATTGACTTAAAGATTTTAATATTTAAAGCACTTTTAAAGTAAATTTAACATAAATCCCTAACACAAATGATTAATATATCTGACTGGTCTCTGTTTTGAATTTGGCTGATGACCAATACATTTCAATATGCTTATCTGCTAAGGATAAACAAATCAAAATTGGGATTTTTGTCTACTTTTTTTTTTGTAAATACCTACTGTGCAAGCTCATGGTGCATATGTACAAAAAATATGCACCGAGATAGCTAATAGTTTTATGTATCAAATGAAAAACATATTTTCTTTTAATGTTTTTTTTTTCTTGCTGCACAACGATAGAAACATTTACAAAATACTAGTCTACAATATCTGCTTCTTCCCTTTTTTTTTTAAACTGTAATCACAGAGAGTTGTAAATTTTTAGACTACTTTGGTATGTTGTTGTTCATCAATCATGTACTTTTTAAATTTTACAGATTGAATGACAATGCTTTGTCATTCTATTTTATTTTATCTTGATGAAAAGCAACAGTTTTACTTTTTGCATTTTTCCTTTTTTTAGTTATTTATTGAGATATTTCTTTTTAGTTTAATTTTATTGGGGGCATTTCTTCAGGTTTATTGCAAAGGCTTGAAGGAAACTATATCTTTCAATTTGGAAATACAGTTTTTAAATGTTTGACTATTAAAAAGGAAAAAAAAAATTCGGAACTGGACATCCTCCATTTAGTTTTTGGTCTTTTGACCCTGGGATAAAGCTTCCACTGCTGAGAAGTTCTGGTTGCATCTTCTTAATTTATCTATTTTGTTATGTAACCTTGTCTGCTTGTTATTTCCTTTTATTTGTGTTTATATAATACACTGGCCTCAAAAAGTTAAGGTACAACATGATTTTTGAAGCTCACCATTAAAAAAATGGCAGTAACAATAAAATGCATAGTTTGCATGAATGATAATAATGAACTTTAAAACCATTTATCAAAAAAAGGTTGCTGCCACTTTTATTTTGTAGAAAAGATTTCTTTATGAGTGAGAAAAAAATGGAAATATCAAGCTCTCGTACTCTTTTGTGTGTAAGTTGTGTTTATTTCTAACTGTTGTTGGCAATTTCAGTGACAATAGTCACTAGAGTTTAGAAAATGTCTCAGAGTCGTCGTTTGCCTGATTCATTAAGGTGGCGGGCAGTTGGATGGATGGCAATGGGAATGTCTCAGGCTGATGCTCTAGACGTCTCAATGTGTCTTGTAGTGTTGTTCAGCGACTTTGAGAATCAGTGCTAAATTTTCTTCACAAAGCATTTCTCTATTCAAGATGACTAGTTGTGTGTGTTCCATGCTTATGCTGGGGAAAAGAACATGTTTCCAGGACCCAGCAGCAATGGGCTTCTGTGCTGTTCACAGACAAGTCCAGATTTACATTGGAGAGGGATTCAGGGTGTCTGCTGATCTGGAGGAAACAGCGCACTAGATACCATCAGTAAAGCACTGTTGAAAGGCACAGGTATTTGAGATGGTGGAATCATAGTTTGGGCAGGGATATCGCTCGGTGGTCACACTGACATGCATGTGTTCCATGGGGAAGTCTGACTGGTTTGAGATATTGGGATGAAATCCTTGATCCATATGTCTGCCCATATGTTGGTGCTATTGGTAATGACTTCATTCTGATGGATGGTAATTCCCGACCTCACAAAAAAAAAGGATTGTTGAAGAGTATCTTGAGGACCACGGTTTGGAATGGCCAGTTAGATCTCCAGACTTGATTCCGATAAAATATCTTTGGGATTATCTTGGCAGACAAGTTGCTGCTTTAAATCCTCCTCCAAGGTTGTTACATGAGCTGGAACAAGGCTTACTCTGTGTCTAGTTTTCACTTCCTATTTCGGTGTCTGACAACTTAATAAACAGCATGGAAAATCGATGCTGCCAATGCATTCAAGTTGGGGGGGGGGGGGGGGGGGGGAGGGACACATTCCTTATTAGAACGCATTTTTATATTGTTTCTATGACATTTTACAACATAACACTGTGATGTTCTGTTTTCTTTAAGAATCGACTTTTCCGCAAAGATTGCTTTTTTTGGTTATGAATCTTTTTGCAATACACTAATACATATTTCTGTGACACATTCAATAAAAAACTATTTAATGCACATATCCTCCAAATTTTTTGTTTCTACATTCATTTGCAAATTAGACACAAAAAACTGGTTGTACCTTAACTTTTCGAGACCAGTGTATTTACCTGGCTGATTTGTTTGGCTGCTTTGTGCATCTTTGGGCTTGTGGTTTATTCCTTTTTAAAATTTTTCCTCTAGAATACAATTTTTTTATATATATATATATGTATATATATATGTAGAATTTGCGGCACTGTCTAGGGGTATTTTGAACGATACTCGTGTTCCTCATTGTAGTAGGATGTAGGATCCGTTGCAAAGAACTACAACCAGGTGAGGACACATAATATTTATTATTTAAAACACAAAGCACAAGACAAAAACACACGCGGGAAAAAAAGACGTCCGCCATCGCGGAACACAAACAGGCGTCTCCTTCTCTATCGAACTCCCCGCTAGAGGGCAGAGTTGCACAGAATGAACATAATTCAGTTGCCAGCTTATTTCCTACAGATTCGGCCATCCTGCAGGAAATGGCCTCAGGGACTGACATAAAATTTCAATGTATGAAAATAATTAAGCTTTACATAAATCACAACGAAAGTAAATACATCAAAACAAAAAGAACGAAACACAATCCTAAATTCGTGAATAGTATTTCATCATGTCAACGGATGAAATCGTTAAGTTAATGCCCTCATGATTACCTACTTTTTCTACTTCATACCTATCTTTTGATTTAACACTTTTTATTTTGTACGGTCCTAAAAATTTCGACCGTAATTTTAGACCAGTTCCGAACTGCGTCCGTTGGATAGCCACTAAATCTCCCTCTTGGTATACAGGTGCTTTTTTAAGCTTCTTATCGTACGTTCTTTTGTTTTCCGCTTCAATTTTCTGGATATTTTTCTTTGCTTCTTGCCGGAGCAGATTTCGAGCGTCTTCCAGGTCTTCCACAAATTCCTCCATTAACAGTTCCCACACATGAAGATCTTCTTTGTTTCTCATTGTGGTACCGATCAACAATTCAAAGGGAGTCTGCTTAGTACTTCGGTTGGAGGTGCTGTTAAGTATCCTTTGTAATCTGTCTACATGCTTGTACCATTTGGTAGGATCTTCAATGGATAACTTGCTGAGAACCGGTATAAGCGTGCGGTGCACTCTTTCTACTTGGCCATTCCCACGGGGAACTCTAGTTGCTATAGGCAGATGTTCTATTTTCTCATCGATGCAATAGTCACTAAAAGCCTTAGCGGTGAATGCTGGTCCTCTGTCGGTTATTATTCTTCTGGGATTTCCGAAAGTCTTCTGTTGCAGTCTCAGTTTGTCGAGCGCGTCTTCTGCAGAAGTGGATTTAACTGGATAAAGCCAGGTAAACTTCGTAAATGCGTCAACCACTGTCAGGATGTGTTGGTACCTCTTGTTTGTTGACAGCATAGGACCTATAAAGTCAACATGGTAGGTGCTTAGCGGTACATCTTCTTTAGGGATAGGGTTCTAGAATCCTTTCTTTCCACTTTTCTTATTTGCTAATATGCATGGCACGCAGTTCATAATTACATCTTGCACCCGTCTAGTTATGTTTGGGATGAAAAATTCCAATTTGACGATCTCTTCGGACTTTGCTGCTGCGACATGTCCTTTTTCGTGAGCTAACTTTATCAGTTCAGTTTGCATGTCTCTGGGAGCAACAATTACTTCACGACCGTTTTCATACTTATACAAAACATCATTTCTTTCGAAAAAGTCTTGAGCGTCACTGCCTTTCAGGAGGTATTTCAAATGTTGAACGCTTTCATCTTCTTGTTGAGCCCGTTTTAACTTTGCAGTGAGAGTATCAGTCGTGATAACAGCCACGGGATTCCTACTTAAAGCGTCAACGTGCTGCATTCTGTTGCCGGGACGATGTGCTATTTCGTAGTCATATTCTTCCAATAGAAGTGCCCATCTGGCTATTCGAGTGACTAAATCTTTTTTGTCCATAGTTTTTTGGAATGCTGAGCAATCTGTCACAATTTTGAAGTGGTTTCCCAGGAGATAAGTACGAAATTTCTTTAAAGCTGCGATAATAGCAAGGACTTCCAACTCGTAACTACTGTCTTTTTCTTCTGCCGGAGAGGTTTTCTGGGACATGTAGAGGACAGGATGCATTTTTCCGTCGTCGGCTTCTTGTAATAAAACGGCTCCATAGCCAATTTGGCTTGCATCTGTATGCAGTTTGGTAGTTCTTCCTGGTCTAAAAATATTCAACACTGGGCTTTCTGTTAGTTTTTTCTTCAGCGTTTCAAACGCTTCGATTTGGGGTCAATCAAAAACAAATGAGTTATCTTTTCTCGTCAAGTTGCTTAGTGGTTTTGCTATTTTGGAATATCCTGGAATAAACTTGTGGAAATAACCGGTGAGACCTAAGAAACTCTGAACTTGTTTAACGATAGTGGGTGTGGGAAATTTTTTTACTGCTAGCGTTTTAGCTGTTGATGGACGAATTGTCCCATTCTCCACGATGTGGCCTAAAAATTCTATTCTTCTTTGCAAAAACTGGCACTTTGAAAACTTTATTTCCAAGCCATATTTTGAAGCAACTTCAAATACTTTCTTCAACTTTTCAAGGCCTTCTTTCTCATCCTCAGCTGGAATTACTAAATCGTCCATATAGATTATTACAATTCCTTTATGCATAAGCTCCCGGAAAATACTGTAAATATATCTTTGGAAAACTCTAGGGCTTGTACTTAGACCGAAAGGAACTTTGTTAAACTCGAACTGTCCGTCTGGAACGACAAAAGAGGTGAATTGTTTGCAATCTTCATTTATGTTCGCATGAAAAAAACCGTTTCTCAAGTCGAGTGTTGTGTACACTTTAGCTCTTTGAAGTTTGTCTAACACCTCTTCTATTAATGGCAGCGGGAATCGATCTTTAACGAGTTTACGGTTTAGTTTTCTGTAATCAACACATAATCTGGTACTTCCATCCTTCTTTTTTACCAGTACGATTGGACTTGCGTACTCAGATGAACTCGGTCTGATTATTTTTTGTTCTAGCCATTCATCAATTTGCTTGTTGACAGTCTGGTTCTCAGGGATTGATAGTCGGCGCGCTGACTGGTAGACTGGAATGTCGTCCTTCAAAATGATTCTCATAGATACATCTGTTGTTTCAGTTTTTTCTGGCTTATAATTGGAAATCATTTCTGATAATTCTTCTCTTACTTTCGGGTTCGAGACATGCCTTACATCAATTTCATCTTGTGTACTGGCCTCAAATAGCTGCATGTTTATGGACCAAACTTCCTCAACTCGTTTTCGAAATTTGACGCCTTCTTTAGCGAGTACGAGTGATGCTTGTTCTAAAATGTCTGAACCTATGATCGCTTGAAAATCTAAATACCGTTCCGGCACAACATGCCATGTCAACGAATATTTTTCTTTATCCAATTCAAACTCTGCCTGGAAATACCCTTTGGTTTCTACTTGAACTTTCCCTAGGCCGGAGAGTAAAATTGTTTTTCCCGAAAGTTCAGAGGGTTTTATGACCTCTTTGCTGATGTCTTCACGTATAAGTCTGACGGAACTACCACTGTCGATCAGTGCATTAAAAACTTTATTCCTCAGGGTAATTTTCCTTGTCCCCCTTTTTTCTTGCGAAGTTTGAGAACAAGTTTGCACCACAGTGGCTGGAGACTTGTTATTTTTCCGATTAGTGTTAGGGCGATTTGGGCAGTCTACACCATAATGACCTGGTGTTCGGCAGTAACAACATATCACTTGCCTCGGGATGTTATTCCTTTCAGTATATGGACCTCGATTCGTCTGAAAATGTTTTCTCTCGTTCCTATTATTTTCGTTCCTAAAATGTTCTGTGTTATGTGAAAAATTTTCGAACTTGTTAACTTCTCTATCTCCATATTTTTCTCTTTCAAACGAATAGGACGGCTTCAGCTTCAATGTCCTTCGTACGTCCTCATATTCCTCAAATTTCTTCGCTAATTCAACAGGTGAATTAATGGTGGACCATTCATCTAGAAAATGTTCCTTGAACTCGTACGGTGCCTTTCTCTTCATTTGATCAGCTATAATTAGATCATTAAGTTGCTCAAACGTTTCTATCTTCAAGCCTGAAATCCATCCTTCGTAATATGTTTTCAATTCATGGTAATAATCTGACCATGTGTGTTCGGCGACTTTTCGATGCGAAACAAATAGTTGGTGCAGTTTTTCCAGAGACAATTTGAATCGTTTTAAGAGTAGGCTTTTGACGTGATCGTAATCATTTGCTTTTTCGGTCGGTTCTCTGGCGATCATGTGAGCAACATCTATTGGTATCAATCCTATAAGTTTTGGGACCCAGTCTTTCTTCGGCAAAAAAATTAGTTCAGCATGTCTTTCAAACAGAGTGAGGTTTAAGCTAATATCGTCCTTCATATTAAACTTGTGGAACGTTTCATGAACAAATTTAGTCGGCGTTGAGGCATTTTCCGTAGAACTATCTGGATTTATTTTGTGTTTCGCTTGTATTCTTAATTTCTCAAGCTCAAATTCCTTCTCTTCTCGTATTCTTATTTTTTCAAGTTCATATTGTTTCTCCTCTTGTATTTTTAACTTTGCTAGTTCATGTTCTCTCTCTTTCTGTATTTTCAATTTTTCAAGTTCTTTCTCTTCCTGTAGTTTTAATTTTTCAAGTTCCCTCTCTTCTAATCAGATTTTTTCTGCATCTGCGCTTTCTTGCAAAATAGCTTCGATCATAGCTTTTACATCTTCATCAACATATTTGGGGTCGGTGATAATCATTTCCTTCATCTTAACTTTAGTGGCATCCGCCTCAACCGTTAATCCCAATTCTTTTGTTAACTCGAACAATTCTGCTTTCTTATAATGCAGTAGAAAAGCCATTTTGTCAAAACAGTTACGTGAATTCGTGACGGTTTTTAGAAAAAGGGCCTTTGAAACTAAGATACACTAACTGGGATCATGTAATTACGAAAACTTTAAAAATAAATTAAAAAATAAAATAAAAATATCAAATACTGTAAAAGAAAACATATTCATGGCAATAATCAATTCTCTTTCTAAAATTAAATGCACACAATGAATAATTGTTTCATATAATAAAAGATACCAAAAGTATAAAAAATAAGCAGCTCAATTTAAAGCAATATTTCATCAAAAATAATTCCTAGGCAATAAATATCAAAATGATCCGAAAGCAAAAAGAAAAACTGAAACCACCAACTCATTTCTTTCCCTCCTCTTGTCTGGAAAATCTTACAGCGTAGCGTGTTCTAAAAATAGATTTAACACCAAGGGAACATTTCCTTTTTTGTTTTTGATATTTCGATAACGGAACAACATTTGAAAACAAATAAATACTGACATTATTTTTAAAATCTTTCACACTAATTTCTCGGACAGATATAATATTCAATTATGTAATGACTTAAAACACTTAATGATACGAAGAATAAATCAAATGAATAAACAAATTAACTCTGAATGATTGAATAGCAAGTTTAAGAACTAAGAAATAGAATGCATGCATTTCACCAATATTTTAGTCGGTCCTGCTTGAAAAAATTTCATGAACTTAACTACGAAGTATATGAGGAACGAAGTGTTCTTATTGTCCTTGAAGGTGGTGGAAATCTGGAAGCACTTGGTACTCGAAGAGCATCGACGGGGAACAGTTCTTTTTTTCTTTAATACGGCGCAATGAATTCACTTGAACGAGGGCGAGGTCGGTAGAAATCTGCACGCAATTGGTACTCGAAGAACATCGACGAGGAACAGTTCTTTTTCTGCAATACAGCACAATAATTTCACTTGAAGACCGCGTAAAATCTGCTGGCAGGTAACATATAGATGAGGGACAGTTCAGTTTCGTTATTAACACAGCATAGTAACTTCACTTGATCGAGGGCGATGGAAATCTGCTTGCGCTTGGCACGGAATATCGATGATGAACTATTCTTTTTGCGGCACGGTAATTTCAATTGAATGTGGGCGGTGAAAATCTGACAGCAAGGCGAGGAACATCGTTTAGGAACAGCTCGTTCAGTTTATTTCTCGGAGTCATCATATCGCGGCTGGGACCCCAAGTTTGTAGAATTTGCGGCACTGTCTAGGGGTATTTTGAACGATACTCGTGTTCTTCATTGTAGTAGGATGTAGGATCCGTTGCGAAGAACTACAACCAGGTGACGACACATAATATTTATTATTTAAAACACAAAGCACAAGACAAAAACACACGTGGGAAAAAAAGACGTCCGCCATCGCGGAACACAAACAGGCGTCTCCTTCTCTATCGAACTCCCCGCTAGAGGGCAGAGTTGCACGGAACAGGGGTGCCCACAAGGGGGGATTATGGCGCAAGTTGCGCCATCAAAATTTTTGGGGAGGATTTTTTTTTCCAGAAGGTTTTTTTCTTTAGAACATGAAATTTTCGAAATTTCGAATGAAAACTATTAAAACTCATTCAATAATAAATAGATGCATTAATAATGCTTTTTTCACGTACTCTCTTACGGGCCGTCGCAGTAGCTAGCACCCCCCTCCCCCCCTAGTTTTTCTGAAGTGGGGCTGCCAATTTCATTTTAGCGATGCAACTAACGAAGAAAAAGGGAAACTCTTCGTTGTTTTACAAAATTAAAATAGTAATTATAAATGAACAATTGAAATAATAGTGAAAAAAAGTATTTTTTCTGTAAAATTTGAATAGCAAATGTAATCTTAAAATACAATTTAGGAGCATCCATGATTCTCTTTTATTAGGAGTATTTAAGTAAAGGCCGCAAAAATGTACGCTTCAAACATTTTTGTTAACGCAAAAAAAAGTATTCAGTACAGTACACTCTTCACTAGGCAGCAGAGTGGGTATGTCTGCCTAGTCGGAAACTATGGGCTCGGATCAGATTAAAGTATTGCGCATAGAGTAAAATTAGCTTAATGGGAGGGATGACCGGCGACAAAACTAACATTCTGCACGCCTTGTCTCTCGGAGGTCCTGGTTATACAAAATCATGCTTCATGGTTCTTCGGTTAAAAAAATAAAAATAAAACACATACATAAATAGGACAGCAAACAGGATAGGGGTCGCCGAAACATTCCCATATGTATTTTTTTTTTTATGAAAAATGTTGTAATGAAAATCATTGCTAAGTGGAGAAAAATGTATGGGTCGCCGAAATAAATTTCAAATAGAGAGAGAGAGGAAAGAAAAACAGTTAAACGTAAAGAGAGATTAAAAGTATTGTAATGAATACTCACACCAAAAGTTCTTAATGTTTGAAAGTAAACATCGTAAGTAAATTAAAGCTTGATCAAGAGATGCAGGTTGCATATTTAAAGTAAAATGAAGTGGAATAGAGACCTAAGGTATCACAGAAAATTACCACATCCGTTCAAATTGTTAAAAGTCCTTTCTCTTAAGCCGCAAACGCTTGTATTGCAAGAAAACCAAAATATATTCGGCGAGAAATTGAAAACTTTATTATGGAAAATCCAAGCAAATAATCGTGTTTGGCAAAGGAAAATTAGAAGAAAAAAAAAAATTCACAATGTGTTTATCAATAATTAAAATTTACAATGAAGATAGGAGGGACCATACTGAAAGGAAGAGTAGAGAACTCCAAATCCTTCTTTTTACGTCCCCTAAGCTGGCCTGGAAGTGAGTTTTTAAAACTTAGGTTTTGAAAAAATCCCGGGAAAACGTTCTCCAACCCCAATTCTTACCCTAACGTCATTTAAGATGGCCTACACCTGAGTATTTAGGACTGCAATTTCGGGAAACCGTGAGAGTGCTCCCAACGTAACCTCTGAAAAACGCCCTGTCAATTAATCATTCACATCATTCAAGGTCGAATAAATTTTGTTTTTGGACTTTAATTTTAAAAAAAACTCCCTAAGGTTTCCCAAAACTGTCGTCCTCCAAATATTACCGAAGATCCTCAAAAATTTCATTGTTAAGACTTAAATTCAGAAAATGTTTCGGGGGAGAACTCCAAAACCTTCTACCCTTCTAACAGTATTTAAAATCGTCTACGATTGCGTTAATTAAATTTCAATTTGTAAAAATTTGCCAGGGGATTACTCCGAATATCTCCACCCATTAACATCAACAAAAATCTTCTAAAATTGCGGTTTCAACAGATCAAATTTTTTTCAAGAGAATGCCTTCCCCTTCAAAACTCCCCCCGCCCCCTTTCATCGAAGGTAGGCTTAAATACGTCTTCGGAGCTATAGTTTCAAGAAACTGGCGGTGCACTAAATTTTTAACAAAAAAATGTCTCCAATTGTGCTTTTAAGGCTTCAAAATTTTGGGGGGAAGGGGGGAGGCACATCCCTCTTCTCCTTAATATAACTATAGATCGTCTAAAACTGAATTTTTTGAACGACAATTTTGAAAATTTTCCCGGGGGGAGTCCCCGGACCTCCCTTTACGTAATCAGAAATAATTCCCAATTGGGAATGCGTGCTTGAAGTTTACATTTTGAAAAATTATAGAACGATGACCCCGAGTCTCTTCCTCTCTCAACATCACCATAGATCGTCTAAAACTGTATTTTTTAAATAAAAATCTTGAAAATTCCCGGGGGAGAGCCCCCGGACCCCTTCTTCGGAACATAGTTAAATATAAGGTACGATTTTGTTGGGAACTTAAATTTGGAAAAATTATCGGGAGATGCTATCCTGGACCTCCCTTCCTCACAAACTTAAAATATACTCTAAAACTGCATTTTTATATCTTCAATTTCGAAATAATGCAAGAAGGTAACCCTCCGACACCCCCTAATTCTGATTGAATATTATCCTTACGATTAAATTTATATTGCTAGTAATAAGGTCTAGTAATATGACTATCCCTGCTAAATCAGAAGCCAAATCTTCTCTCTCTCTCTGAGCATTGAAACATGCGTTCGAAACAATTAAGGGGCCGCCAAAAGCGTCCCCCCCCCCCGTTTTTTTGACCTAGCGACGGCTCCGGTGCTATTTCCAAAATTTAATAACAGTGTCTCCTTTTCAATGAAGGGAATATCACAGACGGCTATAAGTTGGTGTCCGTTTCAGAGCTGGATCAGACGATTTGATATCTTTTCAATTTTTTATAAATTTTCTGGAAGTAGCACAATTTTGCATGATGAATACGTGTGACAGTGATGAGAGGGAGAGAGGTCAAAAATATTTTAGTGTTTGTAATGATTCTGATCATATGCTCTAGTTTACCATTGATTCATTTGCACCTTGACAATCGTTAAGAACCAGTTTTGAAGTTTGCGAATAACGTATTTTTTATCACTCCAATCGATAATTAATATATTTTATTCATTAACTAGCTTAAGCTTATGAAGAATTTTTCTCATTTCACTTCACTCCCATCTTCTCTACCATTTTTAAACTGATTGTTTCAATTTATCATTAGATCATTTTCATTAAAACTTTCAGTGATGTTGGTTTTCGCTCATGGAAGTAGAACAGTCTATTCTCAAGGTGTTTAAATTATTTTTCGTAAATCATATTTACTTTCTTCTATATCTGATATGTATAGAAGGATATTTGATTCGTTA
Organism: Uloborus diversus; assembly: GCF_026930045.1. Lineage (NCBI taxonomy): Eukaryota > Metazoa > Arthropoda > Arachnida > Araneae > Uloboridae > Uloborus > Uloborus diversus. The sequence goes on from NC_072733.1 coordinate 78,430,068, forward strand.
AAATTTCCGAGTTCTGATTTTCGATGTGTGCTGAATAGCTTTCCGACAAAGATCTGTCATAATGTGCGTGATCCATCTTTTTTGGCTATGCGACTTCAATTTTGGAAAACTTCCATAAGAGCTCCCCCACTGTAACGCCAGAATAAGACTCTATTTATTATCAAGAATTATCTAAAACTCCGTTTCTAGTACTGCAGTTTTGAAAAATTTATAGCAGAGAGGCCCCGACTCCCTTCTTTTTCCTAAGCACGATCAAAGAAAAGCGTAGAATTGCGTTTCTGGAATATCAATTTTAAAAAATTGCCGGAGGAATGGCACTGAAATTCACCTTCCACTATTATTATCAAGATCTATCAAAACTGCGTTTTTAAAGCTACAAGTTCGAAAATTTAAGTGGAGAGCCCCTCTTCCTCCCCCCTCCCCCAATCTCGTTAACATTATTTAAAAAATCGTCTTATATTTGGTTTTTAGGGCTTCAATTTCGAGAAAATTACGGGAGAGCTTCCGAAAACTCTTTTGCTTAACGTCACAAAGGTCGGCTACAATTGCAATTTTAGAGCTTCGATTTCAGAAAACTGCTTTTCCCTCAACCATAGATAACGTTTTTAAGACTTTCCTATTCCTATTCAGAGTCACAACTGACTACAACTGTATTTATGTCGAGGACTGCATACTAAGTGCCTTGCCTCCATTATTTTATATACCGATAGATGGCAGCACCATCACTGGATCGAACAGTTAATGAGAATTTAGAACTAGTCCAGGAGCTAATAGCTACCTAGTACTAGCACCCCCAGAGGTATCGTTTCACTTGGAGGACATTGAGACCACGAGCATATTTAACGTCGCCCAGTCCCCTTTAATGACGACAGTGGGTCTTCGACCATCGAGGTTCGAACCCAGGACCCTCCGACCCCGAATCCGACACTCTACCGATCGGGCTACCACGGCCCCTTTTAAGACTTTAATTTTGAATATTTTCCTGGGGCGAGCCCTAGGATCTCTTCTTTATCTAACATTGCCACAAATAGTCTAAAACTCGTTTTTAGAACCACAATTTTGAAAATAAAGGAGAGCCCTCCTTAACACAACGTTAAACTATCTACAATTGCACTTTTAAAGTTTCAATATTGAAAAATTACCGGGAAGGGGTAACCAACCCTTTTGTCCCCCTAACATCACCAGAGATCGTCTAAAACTGGTTTTAAAACTGCAAGTTCGAAAATTTTCCGGGGGAGAAACCCCCGGGCTATCTAAGTGACAATAAAATAGGATTCATATTGTATAGATTCGTATTATATACATTTAATAATGACTCCATCCCAAGCCAGAAAGTTGAATCCACTCTTCCTGTAATTATTCATACGTTTGAAAAAAGAAAAAAAAATAAGGTGAAGCAAAATTCAGGAGCACCCAAAACTTGTTTACTCAAGGTCCACGTTGTAAAATTTGGGGAGGCAAGGCAGGTCAACAATTCAATAATATTTCAGTTCAAATGGTATTTTTTAGCGCTAATCCCCCCCCCCCCCCTTGAATTTGACTGGAAATTATACACTCCAAAAACTTATGGTTGACCCGATTCGAAAGTGAGAAAATTTTTGGGGGGGATTTTGCACCATTGAGCTTGGGGGGATGGGCACCCCTGGCACGGAATGAACATAATTCAGTTGCCAGCTTATTTCCTACATATATATATATATATGTATACATATATATATATATGTATACATATATATATATATATATATATATATATGTATATTATAAAGTATGCAAGCCAAATAACAAGTTTTAAACTTCTTATACAAGAAATAATGATGAGAAAAAGGAAAAATACAAGCAGCAATTTAATAGGAAAAGACAAAGGATGAATCCAGAGCTCATCGGCTGTGGAGGATTCAATAAATATGGTCAAAAGACCAAAAAATTTTAGCTATGAACTAAAAGAGAATGTTTAAGCTCCAGTATATACAATACAGAGTAATATTAGGCAAAACGCACAACATGTTAAATTATAAGCTATAAACAAGAACTTAAACCTAAAATTAAAAGCAGGGGGATTCGCTGGGGGGGGGGGGTATAAATTGTTTAAAACTTGTTATTTGGCTTGCATACTTTTTATGTTTACTTGACTTTTTAGTTTTGCTGTGTTGCGCATCTATGTGCTTTTGATGTGGTCTTTTCAATATTTTTCACTTTTATTACAATTATTATGTATATATATATTTATATGTGTGTGAGTGTGTATTTATGATATGTAATAAATATATTTTCATTCATTTCATACAAGTGTGAAAGTTTTGTTGAAGATCATGATGAGGATATCATTAGTCTGTTTAAAAAGTCACCTGACATTTCGACAGAAGAATCAATAACAAAGCTTTGCAGTCATTCCGCAGGTAAATATTTGACACTTAATCTTTCTTAAGTACTGTAAAAGTTCCTCTATCCAGCATTCCGGCATTAAATTAAGCAAAAAGCTCAACCAGATTCGCTGTAGATTCTCCACTCCCTCAAAAATAAAGAAAAAAATGTTTTGACCAATACCTGAATTCTCCCTTCTTTATAAGTTTATTTTAAATAGGGAAAAAATATTAAGAAAAGGAAAGAAAGAAAAATAGCATTACATAAAGCAAGCTAGTTGTAAAGCTTAAGGAAATTTATAGAACCCCTTGAACTCCTTGCAAAGAACCTATTTTCTCATACATTTTTGAAATTAATTCATATTAGATAGGCCATTTTCATTTGAACTTAAATTGAGGATCCTTTAATGGCTATACCAGCTTAAATATCTTGTGCCATTTTAAAAATGCGTTTTCTAAAAAAGTGCAGTAGTTGAAAACAAACATTTTAACAAGACTGAAAATAAAATGTCAAGCAGAGCTTGAAATCAGAATCGTAAGTTTTGTACAATGAGAATGGTCCGGTTTCTTCAATATTGGTTTTTAAGCATAATCCTGTTTGGCAATTGTGATTTTAGTTAATTGATCGCTCTATTTTGAAACAGTGACATTGAACTTTCATTTTTATTTTTTTTTTTGTTTTATTACACTCAACATTTTAAAATTCAAATTTTAATTCACTCAACCATCCATTAATGGGTTCGTAACGGCAGCCTGCAGAAGATAGCGCTCCCTCAAGACTGCAGTTGTTACACGCAGACTGTGTATACAGGCCGGGGCAATTTCTCCCGCTAAGCCTAATATGCAGTTTTGGAAAGTACGCATTACATAATAATGGATAAAATGTACACTTTATGCAGAAATGAAACTATTTTTTAATATGTCATAAAACATATCATTTCAATCATAACAAAAGAATTTGATGATAATTGATATTTAACAATAAATATGCAAAATATATTGTTTTTTACTATAATTGAAATTATCAAAATTGAACAATATATTTTGTACAAAAAAGAAATATTTGCACTTAATATTATGAAATACTTGAAGAATATTGTAAAAATTAATATTTTAAAGCTGCATGAAAAATTTCAAAGAACAGATCAATGCGCATTATGCATTTTAACTCATAGGTTGTGATACGTCTTTTACTGTGCTTTGAGCAAACGGCACATCTCCATCTAAGTTCTTTGCCTTCTTTTTCAGCATATGATTTTAGAAAGTAACTACTATATGAAGATCTCCAATAAAAATAATCTATAGTTTCAATGTCGCCCAAAAGATCCATAGATGGATCAGTCACAAATTTGGATAGTTCCTCCACAGAAAGATAGGGGTGTTCACCATGGCTACACAAATGGATCGAAAAGTAAAATCTCTTGCTAGAATATTGCCCATTCAATCCCATTGTAAAAAGATTTGAGACTAGAAACAGCCACTTTAAATTGAGCATATGTTTCTCTTTTTATTTGCTAACACATGTTTATATTTTCTTTCGGGAAATACAATAAATCACAGACACTTGACAGACCCCATTCTGACATGAGAGAGAGAAATATTAATGTTCGAGACCAATCATTTGAACAGAACATGGATAAGTAACGCCATCTAATAGTAAAGACTTTGTTTCAAAACTAACCCGCAAATTGGCATTGGTCGGATTTTTGAGTAGTATTCGCCGTCACACAGAATAGACTTTCGTATAGGAGGAGAAGCTGCCGCTGTGTTGTTTGTCCCGAATGGGTTAAATTTGTGTCTCTGTAATTAAGTCTTCCTTGGACTTTTATTCTTACACTCTTCTATGTTTGTAATCTTCCAGTTTTAATTGGTGTTGCAGCATCGCTAATGATTAAAATAATAAATCTTTCTTCTTTGGATCTCTGAATCAATGACATAGCCTTTGTTTTTAAAAAAAAAATCTATGCATTCACGTTAAGAATGGTTGATTATTTGTCATTCAGCATCTCTTCCTATTTGATGTGCCTTTATTTTTTGGTATTATTTAAGCCCATAGAGCTCTGCTTTTCTGAGTATTTTGGAGACTTGCAAGTGTTTAAGTTCACAAGAACATTTTAAAAATGTATGATGATTTTAAATTTTATTTGCTTATTTTATTTGTTGCATCATACATAGTTGCATAATGGTAAAATTGCTCTTATGAGACATTGCTGTTTCAGAAGTTGCCCCTACTCAATTGTCAAAAATAAGCTCACAATTAGTTTCATCCAAGTTTTCTCTCATGGCCGGTTTCTTTTTTATCTTTCTCTTGGTAGTATCTCCATGTGCCTATTTGCACACTGGTGAAGCATGATAAATGTTTCTGTCTAACCAAAGTTTCTGTTTAGGATACTTTAACTATCTGTTGCTTATATGAATTCTTTAGGTTTAGTATCAGAGCCTTTTCCTCCAATAAAAAGAACAGGGGCCATGTTTCTGGCTTTAGTGGAGTAGACAGTAGACTAGTTTCCCTACAGCTTTCCCCGACAAACCGGTCCCCCGCCGACTGGGGATGTATTGGGGTGGCAGTGTAGTAGCTCCGTCAGTTTCATTGACATTTGCGGATGAGTTTGAAATTCTGACCAATGCGCAAGTGACATCAAGCCGGAGCATAGTTTGTTTTACGCGCTTGGGGTTTTGGTCACTTTTCATCAGCGTAGCGATGGTAACTTCGCATTCTTTTTGGCTATTATTTGCATTATCGTTAAAAAAAATTTATTCCTTTATTTAAGTTTGAAAAGTGTAGTTTAATATTCAGCGATTAATGGAAGGTGTCAATTGTTTTCCCGTATGGTTCTAACTATTCATGTATGGTTTAAAATTTTTCTTTGATATAAAAATACAGAAAAGCTGCATATTTTTAGTTGTCTATTTTTTACTTGCTCTGAAAGAAAATAAATGATATTATTGTTATTTTTTTCCGATGTTTTACTTATTATTTTGTTGCTCCTATTTTATTTTTTGACCAAATAGTTGGGGGGGGGGCGATATGTAATCAAATACAGCATAAAAGAAAATGCCTCATGTTTTATTTTGATGCCCATAATTATATCTATGTACTTTTCATATAATTTAGGTTTTCCCCCGAACCCTTTCTATGGTCCTAAGAATTGATGTACAATTTTGTTAGATGAAACTTTTTTTTTAATTGTAAAATAAAGGACAGTACAATTTTCAAAAAAATTTCCCTTGTTCACAATTCTGAAGACTCATCACTAGTTCTCAGTTCTCTAGAATGCTGCGTACAAGTGCATGCCATCTCTACTTAACAACATTTCTACCAAGGATGCCTAGAAGACAGAGAGGGGGGGGGGCATGCATAGACTGATCCACTGAAAATTTTCGCAGGTTATTTCAAGGGTTCTAGTTTTCTTCTTAGGGAAGTGTTTTTTATTGGGGGGGGGGATGCTCCAATGACTTTGAGGAAATGCGACATTGCGCGTTTGAGATTGATTGGTCTCTGTGTTTTTTTGCTAGGCATTTGTCAAAATTTTACTTGAATACAAAACTTTTTAGGGTTCGCGAGCTTTGTTGGTAGTTATGTTCTTTATAAATCTAAACCAATTACCCTCATTCTCTTCTTTTTTCTGCTGCTTCCAATTTCTGTCAAAGAATTCTTTGACTGATACAAGGAATCTATACAATAGTTTTCCTTTTTACATATTATTTCTAGTATCTTTTATTTCTGTGTTTTCTCGTTTTTTTTCAAAAAGAATAATTTTTGGTATGTAAAACAGATTTTTCATTACCTGGTAATAGCGTTAGTATGAGTGTTATAGTACTTTATAATTCGATGTGTCACAAAGCTTAGTACAATGCTAAACTTTACTGAAATACATTTGTTATGATTTTTTTAAAAATCATTTTGAATGAATTAATTTAGATAAGTTAAGCAACAGATTGAACATAGTGTGGTAATTTTTCCATTAGAGAATATGCAAAAATGGCAAATTATAGAAAATATTAACTTTCATTCACATTTAGACACTTACTTACACTAACACACGATTAAATTTAAACAATTTCAAAACTGTATTTAAATTTAATAACCCCCACGGGGGAAAAAGTTTTGCTTAAAGTTAATCAAAAACATAAAATAACTTAGGGAAACTGTTCTGAACCTGTGGGGCGTGTCTCCCTTGAGGGGCGCACAACAAAAGAAATGTTAAAAATGGATTCATTTAACTAGTGGGAGAAAAGAAAAAATATGTTTTCTGACGCTAAGAGATGTTAAAAAATGCATTAATTAGTATTTCTTACTTTAACATAACATTTAATATGAAATTTAAGTTATTTTCAATCTCAATATTCTTCTTTATTTTATCGTTATTATTGTTCTGAATATTTCACACAACTCAGCATTTCTAGTTTCATAAGTGGAAATTCAATCCTTAGTTAGTAGAATTTTAACTTATTTACTTGAAAGCAATAGTCCTTAGAAAAATATCCTTAAAAAATCTAAACTTTGGTGCAATGTAAAAGTACCATTAGAAAATTAAAAACTGAGGTCTCATTTAATTACTTAGTTAAAGAATTGAGTAAAAATCTATTGGACTTAAAGGTTAACTATTTAATGAAAGTTGTGGAGTTCTGTTATGCAGTTTAAAAAACAAAATTAACGTAGATTTTTAGTTAAGATCATAGTGTAGCTTTAGCGTTAACATACTAGTTAGAAAAGAAAAACATTATTTATATCGCTATTGTATGAGAAAAAAGGGGCAGGGATGAAAATTATAGTTATCCTTCTGGCTTTGTGTTGGCGAATGAAATCCTGTTTCTATTTTTTTCAACTGATTTTCATTTACCCTGGAAACTACATACTTAGTTGAATCCGTGATTTCCCACTTCCAGAGGTTGATGTAGGCAGATGAGGGGTTGTCCACAAATGATATCACGCTCTGGGGAAGTAACTAGAAACTCAGCATGACACATTTTCATTGAAACACTTTTTTAAAGTAAGAATGTGTTTATGTAATGTATCTCATATCCTATCACACGTAAGGGTCCCGATACCTATCACTATTTTTTTTATCGGTTGGATGGGGCCCTGAAGACAGCAAGACATGTGATAAGGTGAAAGGGGTGAGTACGGTGAAGTATGACACTTTTGCGACAAAAGGGGGAAGGGGAGCAAAATATTTTGAACATGATATATGGACAGCAGGATGTCAACAGTCAGTTTAGAGGTTCTTCAGCAATGACGCAGCTGTCACATGTGACCTGCTCTGTCGCTCAAATGCAATCTGAGACCATTGAAACAGAAAAATTGCTCCACATGCTGATACAAATGATAGCTCCTGAAATAGCATTTTAAGAAACTGATGAATACACTTATGACTAACCTATATGATTTTCAAAATTGCATAAAAAGCTTTTAAAAAAAAGTTGTGTTACATTGACAAAACTTCAAATAGGACACCAAAAACATTTGTAAATCAATATTTTAAATATAAAACACTAGTATTTTGTAAAACCAGGAACAACTAAATTCTAATTTCAAAAACTAATGAGCATATCATCTGGAAATTGAAAAGGGTCTTTAGAAGCATTTGAGAAGATCATATCCGTTCAAAACCATTGCGTTTTCAAAAACCTCTGCAAAATATCCAACTGCATTAAGCGAGCCAAACACTGTAGCTGGCACTTTCGACTGGGTCAGAGCAGTAGACGAAAAAAATGCAAAAACAAGTTGCGCGGAGGGAGCGGAGCTACTTCGACTAGCCCGAAACATGTAAAATCAAGGGGAAAGGGGAAAACTCAATCCCTTTCTATGGATGGGCCACCTGCTGGTCTACTGATTCCAGCGACTCCACCAGCCCAGCACATGGCCCCAGGGAGTTGCTGAGATTATCAGTAGCTCATTTGCTTCTTGATTTTCAAACGTTAGAGACTTGGTTAAAATGATGAGGTGTTCCAGCTTGGCTCATGAGCTTTTTTTTTATCATTAAACCATGAGTAATGATGTAAAAAATTATAACTTTAAAACACACACACACATTGAGAATAAAGTTCTAGTTTTCCATAATATTTTAGTTTCAGTGAAGAGTTCTAGGCTTAGTTATGTTTTCTCTAAGTGCATTTTGACCTTAATTTTTTGCCCAAAATAATTTTTAGCTAAACATTTCTGTTAAAATGTTTCTATTATTCAAAATATTTCATAACTATAAATTTGTTAACATTTTTTGCATCAAAATATGGATTGTTACTCTAAAGTGATTATGACTTACAATATCATATTAACAAGATACAATGTTTTTCTTTCAGGTTATTGTTCTTCAGATAAACATATTGAATTATAGAATTACAGCAAATTAGTTAATTTCATCTTGTAAGAGAAAAGTTAAATTTTTTTGGAATGAAACACTTGAAATGTAATTTTCAAGTCTCTCTATATTCCTTCCTTTTCATAAAAGTTTTCTTTTGTGGTATTTATAAAATGAATTTGTACACTTTTCAATAATATACTGCAAAGCACTTTATTCTTTGGCAAGAATTTTAGTATATATTTGTTAAAAAGAAGTTCCTGATATATATTCTGGCATCAAAGCTTCCTAGTGATAAATATTTCATAATTTAAGTAAAAATGAGATGATTTAGCGAAAAAATTTTTTTTCTAAGCTCATTTATAAAGTCATACTTAGATATTTAGGTTTAATCTGTTATCCAATATTATGAGCTGTTAGTAATATTGATTCCTTACGCAAAGTGCACATTTGTCCTTTTGTAAATTTTTTTAAATAATTATTTATCTCAACAAAGATAGTGCCTTATTAAGATATGTATATGACATTTTACATGCTAATTTAAATTTATATTTTAAATAATATTCATATAAGAGAAATAACTTTTTTCTGCTAATGTGAATTTTAGCTTTGTAAACCATTCTAACCAAGATTTAATTTGTGAAACAGTTTTAGTTATGCTGTTCTAATTTTTTCATTTTAATTGACTAACATTTCATCATAATTCTCTTTTTAAAAAGTAATTTAATTTGATTTTGTTGCATTGATTTAAATCTTATCTGTTTTTAGAATTCACTTTATGTTGCAATTTTGAAAATGTTAACTTTTATGCATCTAAACAAAATCATATCTCATTGTATGCAGCATTTTATCGACATGTTAATTACAAAGTGATTTTTTTTCCATACAAGATGCTCTTTGTTGAGAATTAAAAATTTAATTTTACAGCTACTGTGAAAAATCTTTAAGTTTGATGTGTGTAAGCAAATTAGGCAACAAAATTGTATTCATTAGATTTCAAGAAAGAAAAAAAAGCATTCATTTGATATGAAATAGAATCTCATTCTTATCTTGTACATTACATTTTGATATCATAGAGTAAATTTTCTACTTTCATAAAGTAAGCAGACCTTTTTTTGCTGCAATTTTTATATTGAAAATGTCTTGTGTTTGTATGAAAAACAAAGGACTTGGTACGTAGTTATTACATTTTGAAATGGTCTTTAAACCATGTACTTCGATTACTTAATGACAAATGTGTTACACTTGTTTTGAATTATCTATTAATCAGCTTGTTTTATTAATAATTTGAAATTAACTGCATCCTAAATATTCATGAAGTCGATGTATATTTCAAAGCTTAATATGTCTATTAAAAATCAAACTTCCTACAGTAAAATATTTGCAAGCCTCAGTTCTGTACCTCAGAGCCTGACTAACTTTGGTCACATAATGCTGCTTTACAGGAGAGTAGAAAAAAGTCGTTTGGTGCATACAAAAGAACTGGACTTGTGCTCTTTTAACACTGGTAAGTTATTACAAAGGATTTTTTTTCAGAGTTACGTTCATATGACTCGATGTGTAATAGGATTCTATTGCACAATGCACTCATAACCGCTAAATCACAATTTTTGGGCCTGCTTTAGTCTCGCTCTGATGTACAGAGTTTATTTAGTTAATCTATAAAAAATATTTAAGCTAAATCACATGTTTATTTACTTTGATACATTAACAATGAATTACTGTAGATGTCATTAAAATGTTCAGCAACTTTCTGTCTATTTATAAAAGTAAAATTATGGTCAAATCTACAAGTTTATTTTGATTTTGTTCAAAGTTTAGGTGAATAATACAGAGTTCAGTGCTTGCATTCTTTGTAAGCTGCAATTGACTTAGAATCCAACAAAGTGAAATGTGTATGACATGGAATCACTTCCTGTGCTTTTGTAGTTGCATTTTTAAGTTATATCCAGAGCTGCCAACTGCTGTCAAAAAATTATAGTTTCTACGTTTTGAGTTACAAATCTTTTCATCCATAAGCTGACTTACTTTGCATTGAAAAAGGGGTTTCTTGCAACATAAAAACACATGAATGTAGTAACCTGCAATTTTACACTGTTATTTTTTTCTTGTTTTTACTAATTTAGATTTTCAAAAGTTGGCAGCTCTAATTATATCACCAAAGAAAAGTGTTTCTGATGCATATGAATCTTTGACATAAAGAAGCGTCACAGAGTAGTAGCCACTGGGCTGATGTGCTGTGATTGAGAGCACCATTTAATGACGTAAATAACGTTTTTGAAGCCAGTCTTTTGCCAGGTTTAACTTAACCATTGTGCTGCTGAAAATGATATTAGTTATGTCCTTAACTTCACCATATGTACCTACTTGGTGTTAAAGTTACAATGTATAGTCTAAAAATTTCATCCAAGTATCTTTGAAAACACTCCCGAAATCATGACTGATCCATCTCCATTTCGGCAATAAATTTGTATGCTCTTCTAAAAGCATTGAACAGGCCAATAGTTACTTTTGCCATGTGGTCCATCTCATTAAAATTCTTTATTGTTGAAAAGATCATGTATTACCACTTATATCGCCTTACTCCATTTTAGTTCTGGAAATGTTTAAATATTTATTCCTCTGAATTTTAAAGTCAGTAGTAGTTTTCACTATTTCCTGTACTAAGTTCCTGGAGCGTTTTGAAATGCTCAAGAAACTTCTTTAGACCCCTTACCTTTAGATTCTCTTGCTTTAGTTGAAGAAAACTTGTTGCTCACAGTAAATTTTTTAATAGTGCATTTGTCTCTGTTAGAAAAACACCATTCATAATCTGAGAATTTTTTGCCATCACCATTAATTCCCAGTTTTAGAAGATTATTTATGGCACATTGAGAATGCTCAGCTCTCAGAGAAATGTTTTCTTTGGGATAAATATTAACCCTAAAACTACCGTATTTGATTAATTTATACTTGACGTCTTTTGCAATTTATACTCACTTCATAAGTATTAAATTTCACTTTAATACCATTCCTTCTGATCAAGTGTCGTCACATTTGGACTTACAAAAGATTTGCCTTAACTTTGGACTTTTTATGAAGTGTTGATTGTATTGAAGTTATACTTTTCTCCAATCAAATTTTAATGCTTAAAGGATATATTAAGTATAACTCAAGAAGTAATTTGTCAAAAAGATTGTTAATTTTCTTAACATGAAAATACACACACAAATAAATAAAATATATATGTATAAATTTAAATGTACAAAAAAGCTAGCTTTTTCTCTAAAGAAACGAAACTTATATGTTAATTTAACATTGTTCTTGTTTTTATTTATATAATCTAGTTGTAATCAAACAAAAAATCTTATCTAATAACTTGTTATGTAAAAAAATATTTTATATCATGTTTCGGAAATTTAAATTGCTTAAATAATCGGAGCATAGGTTTTGTTAAAAATAACATATGTATTAGAATTTAAAAATGAAAATCAGCTGTTTAATTGCAAAATAGATCTTGCATACAGATGTTAAGAGTTCCAGGGTAAGGGCCCTCTCTTGGCAAAATGATGTAAGCATGTGCAGGAATAAACATCTGAAGAAAGCAAAGCACTTTGTTAGCAGTTATTAAAAATAAAATAAATTTCACTTTATGCTAAAATGTTGATGCTTTATTTAAATTCCAATTTCATGAAACTCTTTCTCAGTTCATAAAAACTTTCAGAAATAAATTGTACTTTTTCCAGATCAGTGTTTTGATACATAGCTGACTTTAAGGTCTTTCTTTCACCAAGGAGAAAAGAAATATATGAAATTTTTTGCAAGTTATTTTTTAAAAGTATGAAATTTTAAAAGGGTTCTTGTGGTTGAAAAGTTGAAAGGTTTTTGAAATGTTTGTTTGCAACATTAATGAATTTGTGTTCAAATTTTATTCTATTTTTATTAAAGGTATATTTGAAAAATATTTGACTTTGTTTTTTTCTGTTACATTTGAATCGATTAGAATAGGCATGCAATGACATCTCTGATGAAGAAGGCAAAAACTCCTCTACCTTTGAAAATACGACCAGCCATATAGATGTTGAAACCCTTCACCTTTTAATGAAGTTACATTCTTTAGTTTTGTTTCCTGAACAGCTATCACTTGGATTCCTCTTTTAATAGCAAGGTCAAGTAGTTGATCAAGTTTTATTTTAGCTGCTGAGGTAGACATCCATTAATGTTGCACTGTAGGATCTTCAATGATTGTGAGGATTGTGGAGACCGTAATTTACTTAACACTTGCAGCCCTCTGCTTAAATCACAAGCGCGTCCCTGATTAGTCTGCACGACGGATGATGCAGCATGAAGGATCTGGGTCAACATTATGACGAGGAGGAGGTGAGATACGGCTTCTGTTGTCCAGGGATCTGAGCGCCATATAGGAAGAAGTCTGTCTTGGCTCGGATTGGTGTTCTTTTTCGTCTGGCACCTACCCTTCGGCCTATCTGGTTTGGGAGACCCTACCGGTAGCAACACCAGCTTAGCCCTCCGGGTCATTGGTGCACACAAGGCTCACTGCCCCGTCAAGGCAGGAACACTGTCGGGTGGTGTCAAATTTCAGTTCAACCAAGCTACTCTGATCATCAAGAGGGATTTCATTCCTGATCATCTCATACATTTGGCCTTAAGGGCATATCACACAAGAGAAATTACGGGACATCGCAACTGCAATAGGAACCGTCAACGCTATCTCGAACCGGTTTTTCTACTCACTTCCACAAATGATCGCTCCAAAATTCTCAAGTGCTATGGAAATTCGCAGTTGCTCGTATAGGGGAAAAATTTTTCCTCCGCTAGAAAAAAATTGCCTTTTATTCTGGGCAAGTTACGAAGGAACCAATCTGGGCGCTGGGATTTCGTGACGTCAGGCAGCGTCACTGAAAAATACTTTTGACATTTGTTGTTTCGTGGCGACAGAAATGTGGGATTTCCTTTTAATTGTTCTATTTATTTTGTTTCAAAAATTTTCAGTTACACTTTAAAAAATGGATGAGCGACACTTAACCTTTGGTTTTGCATGTGATTTTGAATTTAAATTGCTACTTATATGTTAACATCAGTGCGAATTTTATGCATTTCTGAATTTATATTGGTGCTTTTCGTTTCATTGGGTTTTGAAAATTGTTTTGCACAAATGTTACAATGGGGTCATTTCCAAAATTTTAAATGTATTTTTTTCTGAAAGAGCATGCTTAAAAACATGGGATCTGACCATTTTGTAAATGATTTGTTTTTGTTTAATATTTTTAAAAAATTACTTAAATCATTGCGCTTTCATTGTTTATATTTCGTAGCATTACTTCTTGAGATATGGCACTCACAGTGGAAAAAGAGAACGTCCGATTGCACCACCCCCTTTTCAGCTGTTGACACCAAAATAAAATCAGCTCCTATACCCTCTAAAGGCTACTCGTCGATAAATTTTTGTTTGATTCTGTTCGTTATTTCTTGAGATATAGCAGTCACAATTGACGACAAAAAACGTTCTATAACTCAACCCTCGTTTGAGCTATTGACACCAAAATTAAATCAGCACCTGTTCCTGTTAGAGGCAACATATGGACCAAATTTTGTTTGATTCCGCCAGTTACTTCCTCGGCAATAACAAGCACGCATAACTCAAAATGAAATTTTGTACTATACAGAATGGTGTATAGTAGCATGTAGGGCAAACATCTATTGTACAATAGATATCTAGAATATTATGAAAAGTTTTAATTTTCTCAACTTTTTAACGTTACTAGGCAAGGTTCTGATTGTGTTAAACAGTTTTGCAGCTCAAATTATGAAAGTTCAGTCTGCAATCCCAGTTATTTACGCGTAGCAAATTTAACTGAAATTTTAATGATTTTATTAATCGACTAAAAGAATGTTTTTAAAATTTCAAAATTGTACATTAAATAATACTGGCTTTTTTGCGTTTCATCGTTTCATTACATTTTTTTTAAAGCGTCATTTTATTTTTAAATGTCTGGAACTATTTTAATAAACTCAGCCACAGATTTTCCTGTGTGCAATATGTATCTCGTGGCGTTATATTTGTGTAGGTTAAAGTGTTATCACATCTCCAATATATTTATGAACTCGATGTTTAAAAAAATAACTATGGTCTATTTGATCAGAGTTTGCTGGCCTTTTTTTTTTTAAAAAATTTTCATGTTTGTTTTTAGCTATGAATTTAGGTATAATTTGTTAGAATTAAAATTTCTTCTTACCTGTCAATAAGTGACCAATAATTTCTATCTAAAATTAAGATTTAATTTACTAGTTATATGAAAAAATAAGCTTAGAGAAGTCATATTCTGTATGTCTTCTTTAAATGTAACAAGAGTATCACTTTAAATGAAACATTTAACTAATAGTAATAAAAGTTTTCTGTTTTTCTGAAATTTTCACCATAAGTTCTACAAATTAATGCGTACAGACGGTAGCTTCACTGAATCTGGAGGTGATGATACTCTAGCAGAGATGCTAAAGGTCCATTCTCCTGGTTCAAATGTTATTGATGGCCCACTCCCTTCTGCCACAATGCCTGTTATCAGGTGTACAAAACGCAAATGGGACTGTGCTAGAAGTATTGTCACTTATGAAAGGGTTCTTTGGGCAATTAATTAATTTAAGCCTTTCAAGACTCCTGGTATGGATAGCATTGTTCCTACCCTTCTTCAAAAGGGATTGAGGTTCTTGCCTCTGTACTCTGTAAGACTTTTAGAGCTTGCATTGCTTTCGAGCACGTTCCAAATGCTTGAAGGCAAACCAAGGTTATCTTTATACCAAAAGTTGGAAAAGATAACTACTATGAGGCTAGATCTTTTAGACCTATTAGTCTCACCTCCTTTTTATTGAAGGCTTTGGAAAATTTAGTTGAGAGACATATTAGGGAGACAGTGTTAAACGTCTCTCCCCTTCTCAACATGCTTATCAGCCTGGCAGGTCTAATGAAACTGCCTTGTATAGTCTCTCCTTTATTTTGGAGAAATCTTTTAAAAACAAGGAGTTAGCTCTCGCTGTCTTCCTAGATATTGAAGGTGCATTTGATAGATTCCCAGTTACTACTATATTGGGGGCCCTTGCTAGAAGGGGTATTGATGTAACTATTATTAATTGGATTGAAAATTTGTTACGGTATAGGTTTGTTAATGCCTCTCTTAGTGGTGTCGATTTAACTGTACGCACAAATGCTGGATGTCCAAAGGGTGGTGTTCTTTCACCTATCCTTTGGTGTCTAGTTGTTGATTCACTGCTTGAAAGCATTACTTCTTCTGGCCTTTTTTGCAGTGGTTATGCTGATGATGGCGTCATTGTTGCCAGAGGCAAGTTCTTGCACACTGTCTCCTCAATCTTATCACAAGGTTTAAAATGCGTGGAAAGATCGTGTCATTTTGAGGTTCTTGCTATAAATCCTCTTAAAACCACTATGGTTGCTTTTACATGTACAAGAACAATCCAGATGAGTAATATTATTATTATTATTTTTTTTTTGAACAAACTCTCAGCTGCTCTGATGAGGTCAGGTATCTTGGGATCTATTTTGACTCCAAGATGAACTGGAAGAAGCACTTCACCTACTGTCTGGCAAAGGCTAGTAAAGTTCTTTGGTCCTGCAAGAGAGCTATTGGTAGAACCGGTTGACTCAGCCCTAGGGTTATCCATTGGATCTACAAGATGCTCATCTGTCCCATCATTACATATGACTCTATTGTCTGGTGGTCAAGAATCAAACTTGACATTGCTGGAAATGAGCTCAACAAGCTGCAGAGGATGTTCTGCATAGCCATGGCTGGATGTATTAGGACAACGCCTACTGCTGAGCTGGAACTACTTTTAGGTTTATGCCCGCTCCATATGCGGATTAAAGCTGAAGCTTTTTTGTGCACGGATAGGCTCAAAACAATGGAAAGCTTACTCTTGTTACCTTTCCTGGAAAATTTGTTGATGAGGATGTACTTGGTCATCCTCTTTCTGTCCTGCCAAGTGACTAAATGCTTGGCAAGTATGCTTTTGACAGACCATATCAGGTTATCTTTTGTTCTCGGAGTGACTGGAGGGATGTTGCCTTATCTCATGGTAAAGGTTGCACTCTCTGGTACACTGATGGTTCTAAAATGAATGAAAGGGCTGGGGCTTTTTGTCCCGGTGATGGTATTGAGTATTCTTGTCCTTTGGGCAAGTTTACTTCTGTTTTTCAGGCTGAAGTTAATGCTATCCTGGTGTGTTGCGGTATTTGCTTGAGTCGTGGATAGATACTGATGTGTTCATATATGCTCTGATATTCAAGCTGCCTTTAAGGCACTTAAGATTGTCATGACATCCCACATTGTTTGGGATTGCTATAATTTGCTCTGCAATCTTGCAAAACTGAAAAAGGTTACCCTTTGTTGGGTACCTGGACACTCTGGAGTGCAGGGAAACGAGAAAGCTGACTATCTTGCTCGGAAAGGCTCTGATATCCCTTTTGTTGGCCCTGAGCCAGCAATTGGGATTTCGAAAAATCTTATTAGGACTGCTGTTTTTGATATTTTTGGTAGAAAACAGTACTATAACTGGTGCAACTTTGATGGACAGCGACAGCGAAAGAACTTAATAGAGGTTTCCCTAGTATTAGGGAAAAGGAGTTCTTAAGTCTGAACCGTAACAGTGTCAGAAGGGCTATCGGCCTCCTTACTGGTCATTGTACCTTGAAGCGGCATCTTACTATAATGAGCGTCACTGATGACCCAATTTGTAGAGGCTTTCATGAGGAAACTGCTGCAGATATTCTGTGTGATTGCGATGTCTTTTCTGCCTACAGGTTTAAACACCTTGGCCGTCACTTACTTGATCCTTGGAAGATCTGTGATATTCCCATTGAAGGCCTGCTAATCTTTTCTTCGGCTACTGGCCTGCTTTAGGACTTCTGTTTTTGGTTTAGTGCAATAGAACTCTGGTCGCATTGCTTGGCTCTACTGAGCCCCCCTCTCCGTCATTTCATTCATTTATTTCAAACATATAATCGACTGTTTGGGACTTTCTAGAGAGAACATTTATTCATCCCCGTTTCTGGTCCTCGATTTTCTCAGATTCAATGGTCTGATGGACCTCGTCTGACTTCGTCAGACTACTGGAGGATAAGCAACAACAACAGAATGGGCACGAGTCCCATTTTTTACAAAATTGAGTTAGCTCTGGTTTTACCATATTTTTTTGTAGCAAAACATTTTATTTAGGGGCCAAAATTTTCGTTTAGTGCCAAAAAGGCATAAGTTCCCAACTTATGCCGTTTCTGTTCTAAAAGCGCAAGTTAAACGCATTGTGAATATGGCATGATAACAGAAAAGCTAGATTTTTTGGCATAATGAAGTAAAAGCAAATAACACATTTCCTCTAGCATTATTATGGTAGAGGCTGATCCGTTATTTAGGGGTTCGGGAAGGGGGGGGTATTGCCCCGACATTGAAAAGTTTATTATTCTTCCTTAAGTGTATTGTTTTCCGATGAAATTTGCTTTGAGTATAACCCCTTTACTCCCCCCCCTCCCTGTAAAAATTCAAAATTATCAGCCTGGATAGAAGTAGGGCAGAAAAGTATCTTAAGGAAATTCGCTAATGTCTCGGGGATTTTGCCAACATTACTCTAGGAACTAAAAAAACTACATTTTCAGTAATGTATACGCTAGTAAAAATAAGAACAACACTGTAAGATGTTTATTCTAGAAGAAACACTGAAGAAATTTAACAAGATTGCTCATAACTTTCCTTTGAGCGGACATTTGTTTGTCTTTTTTCGACCCAACATTTGGGACAGTAAAACGAATGTTAAACAGATATGACAGATTATTGCCATGTGAAATCCCATCTCTTATGAATGAAATTCTGAAATTACATTAAAATTCACCTTCAAATCTGTTGAAGCGAATTAAATATGTAACTGCTTAGATAGTGAGCTTTATTGTTTAAAGAGGACTTACCTCTCAAACTGAGGTTTTGGAAAAACAGTTCTAATGGATGACAAATATTTTCAATTCTCCACATTAATGATGTTTAAATGTTCGATGGAACACCAAAGAAACGGTTTCAGAATAGCTATTTTATAGACTTTTGCAAAGAAAAACTTGTCAGCTGAACTGCTCTCGCCAATATTAAGTAAAAAGGGAAAAATTATTATGTAGGAAGAAATAACTGATACCAAAATGACTATTCATTGCAATTTTGAACATAATCTTATTAATATGTACATCGAACTTGATCCACCAAACCTAGACAAGAGAAGAATTGAAAAAGATGTCCATAGAGGATATACTTGATGAATATGAATAGTTTAATACGTATGTGAAACTTTTGCATTTTTTCTCAGTTTGTTAGTTTTTTTTTGTTTTTTCACTGTTTTTTTAACCCATACTTTATTATATCACAAAAGCAAGAAAAAAGAAACTGGAAAAAACAAGATATATTTTCTTAAGATAATGACGAATTATTTTTGTCATCTGGTTACACTATTTTTAGTTATCTTAGGTCAGCTGATACTAGAGTTGGGCAATTTCGTTCTTTTTAATGATCCGTTCGTCAGAGGATCATTCATTGTTTTGATCCGTTCATTTAACTCGTTCATTTGAACGACTTCGTTCATTTAAAAAAGTCGTGGGGGATCTCTCTGCCCGACATACTCACGTACATTCGAAATGTTTCATTAGTTCAATAATATTCTTTGAAGGAAAAATAACTAAAATCATCTGAAAGTAAGAAAATATGTCCATGAAAAAGTAATCAAAAAATATTTTATTTCAGGTCAGATGTAGACAATTAAGATGCAATAGTTCAATTCAGATAAGAAAAATTAAGTTGCTTTTCCGTCAGTGCGTGTGAGTAGCATACCCTAAAAGGAGCCTCACAGATTTTGGAACGCGTCGCGAGCCAGCTAAAAAACAAGGCGAAAACATTTCTTGATATATTATATAGCAAATGCTGAAGTAAATACAGAAATAATGTTCTTTAAAGCAATTCAGAATAAGATTTGAAAAAAGACAAGATGCCATAAATTTTAACAGAATTAACGTAGTTACAGACAACTTACTCTAAACTGGTTTCAAAACAAAGTTTTTTTAAAAAAGTAAACATCTGCTTTTAAAATAAAAACTGGCGTAAATTGTTGAAACTGACATTTTTTTTGCCCCCCCCCCCCAAAACAAACATCTGTCAACCATGACATCTACCTAAAAGGGTGCGTTCCTTGAAATATTTTTTCCCAGCTACAGCACTTGTATAGGATGTTCCGTTTTAACCTGCAAGACTTCTATTTTTCGCAACCGTTAGTCCTAGATGCAAATTTACAATTGCAAAAATGTTCAAAATCAGATACAGAGTTAAGATATTGAACGTTTAAAGCAAAAAATAAAAATGAGTCCAAAAATACAAAATTTAACTTTTTATACGGACCCTAGGTCCCCTAACTTATATTCAGGGAAATAATCTCCATTGCAAAATAAGTCCAACACGAAAAGTTTGGCATTAGTTCTACCAATATTCACCGAGATATGAAACGCAGCATTTTGTGACTTAAACCACTTTACACACCGTCAATAACCCTTTTTTGGGGAAAATATAGCAGTTAACAGGGGTTTAAAATTATAAATGTGCAAAGAGTGGTTTTTAAAATTTAGTGAGGTTTTGCAGCGTGTTTTTGCGTAACATGGCATAACGTTTGCATTTATTTTTTAATAGCAATGAAAAATATAAATACTTTTTTTACTTAAAACGACAACCTGTCATTCTTCTCTAAGTTCCAATCTCATCTTCTATATGGTCCCTTAAAACTTTGATCTCGAAAATCTCCCTAAGTTTCAGTCGCAAATTTTTTGTGTCAGTAATATTTTTCAATGGAGATTATTTCATTAAATATAAATTAGGGAATATGATATCAACCAAATACCAATACACAGGCCTAATATTATTCGCTTATTGGGACCAAAAATCCGTTTAATTGGACCAAAGAACATGAGAACAAATTGAAAAGAAATTTAAAATCGCCTGCTTGAAGTGTTTCAAGTGTGTCAATGAACTTCATTTAAAATTTTTATTGCAGAAAAAATTGTTCCTTGTAACTTCCAGTTAAACTCAGCAATATTTTCAGGAAAAATAATGGTTAACGAAACTCTCCCATAGCATGGCGGCACTGTTCCAGTAAAGATCAAAATTTCAGTGAAATTTCAAATTTCTTCAGTTCAGTTTTAGCACATTCAGAAATATGTAATTTAAAAAAATTGCTTACTTGTAAAATATGTAATTTACTTTTCATTGAAATATTTAATGACTGCACTGTTAAAAAAAAATGTATTCAAAAATGAAACTCTGAATGTATTCATTTTTTTTTTGAATACAATTGATTCAAAAATGAGTAAATGTGGCATCAAATACAAACATACGAGAAATACGAGTCATCATATACGAACATACCCAAGTCATCATATAAGAATACAACACATTATCAAACACTAATTCATGAATAAAGATGCATACAATCATTTAATACTGCAGCTAACGTTTCAAGAACATGGTTTAATAAATATTCATGTATAAATAGGAAATATAATAAGCGTGACTTCCAAGAATAAAACTCGCGAGCTTCGAACTCTTTTCTTATTGCGCATGCTACGCGTCGCTCAAGAGCGTGAACAAGTGTCGACAATGTTCATACGCTTTCGGCGCGTTTTTCGTGCTGTCTTGCGGAGCGATCGAGATGGCTGATCTGTTCGTCAAGAAAAAACTAGAAGATTGGAAATTGGAAGAGTTTTCATCCAACTTTGAAAGTAAGTTTTACTTTTATTATCATAGTAAGGATAATAAATGAAGGGTTGTATCTAAATTACCCAAAAATTACTTGCCTAAATTGCTCGATAGCACATTCAACATCTGACTGTGCTCGGAACATATTTTTAAACATTATATTTTATGTGGATATATATGTTTTCAAACTGTGAAAGAAAGTTCATAACGAGCTTCGTAACCTTTATTATCGTAGTAAGGATAATAATTGAAGGGTTGTATCTAAATTACCCAAAAATTACTTGCCTAAATTGCTCGATAGAACATTCAACATCCGACTGTTCTCGGAACATTTTTTAAACGTTATATTTTATGTGGATATGTTTTCAAACTGTGAAAGGAAAGTTCATAACGAGTTTCGTAAATTTTATTATTTATATTTGACTCTTCAAATTAGAAAAAAAAAAAAAAAGCGAAAGCAACATCTTGCACAAACAGCTATGGAAGAAATTAGGTTCTCATCAAGCATAAATCGTTGCATGAATACATTTTTGGAACACTTGTGTGTTTCACTGCAAAAATATTTTTTCTTTCGAAATACCACTAATATAAAAACCTTTTTGCCGAAAAGTAACAAGAAATACAGATTTGAATTCAACATATTTCAGTGAACATATTAATCATTTATCGTTACATAACTATTGATAAGATTTCCAAATCTTTAGTATGATTCACTCGGCCATGCACAGGCTTGCTAGATTTTAGTAATGTTCAATCGGGTCGAGGGAATGCCCCCCCCCCCACCCGCAATCCTAAGCTTTGCTCCCTGGCGTAAATAAATAAAACGCGTATCTGCTTGTCAAATTTTGCTGAAATTAGTGGTGATGAAATTTAAAATTTAATTCTTAATTTTTATTCAAAAAATTCTGTGTAACAAGAATACAAAATGTATCAAAATGGAAAACAAACTCTAAAAAAATATTAAACTAAACAATTTAAATATCAAATAACCCTCTTAAAAATATTTAAAAGTTCAGTTTAAATACAAAACGAAGGAATTAGGGGCAAAAATAACTATAACAGCAGTAGGATATTTATTCATTCCACTTGATAATAAGTTCTCCATAACGAGACTATATTTGCTTACAATATGAAAAATTAAAGCAAACTATTAAGTTACTCCTATAAATTACTACCTAGTTAACAATTAAAAACATTATATACTCAATTATTATGGATAGGAATTGCATTTACATGTAAGAGCTGAGAGAGAGAGAGAGAAATGCTTTTCTCTAACAGTTTTAAAGTAAACTTCACATTTTTACAATAATTTTTGATTATTAATCATGCATTGTATCATTAACAAATACATCATGAGTTACTTGTATAAATTATGAAATGCATGGTGAACAATAATAAACAATATAGAAGGATTACTTAAGGGATAATGTTAGTATTTACATGTAAGACCATGGTGCTTCCCGCCATTGAGAAGCTTCATACTCTTTGTGAAAATAGAACTTCGTTTTTAAAGAAAATTTTACATTTTTACAGAAACTTGATTGACATCAATGCTGCATTGTGCAATTTACAAATAAACTGTTAAATACTTCTAAAAAATTGATAAATGCATGGTGAGATATAAAAAATGTCATACATACATTGGTTTTGGATAGAAGTTGCATTTACATAAAAGAGCCGAGATGTTTTTCACCTCCTATGAAAAAGATCTTCATTTTTTGAATGATGCATTATGTAATTTACAAAAAAACCTTTCACTGCGTCTATAAGTTATGAAATGCACAGTAAGCAATAATTTATAAATAGTACTGCATCACATACGGTGAGCCATAACAGTCATTCTACGGTGAGCAATAACTATTTTACAATCACATATTTATATTATCTTTGTGTTTCATAATTTTGAAGTGCACAGTGAGCAAAAACTTTTTTACAACAGAATATTACAACTCTAATTACAAAATGTACGGGGAAAAACATTTTTTCAATTCTATATTACATACGGTGAGCAATAACTACAGTCGGACCTCCATATATCGAACTTCCACATATCGAAATTTTCTATGTATCGAAATCCCAGCAAATTTCTATGTTCATTACATAGAAAAGTTGTTTCTATATATCGAAAAAATCTCTATATATTAGAGATGTACCGAGTAGCGAGTACTCGGCTTTTTATTACTCGGCAGAGTACCGAGTTACCGAGTACTTGGCCTTTCACTACTCGGCCGAGTTTTAAGTACCAATTATGTTTTAAGAAGAACCACCGACACACATGTGATGAATTTTGAACTTATTGAAATAGTAGTATAAACCTCCTTGTCCGTATAATAGTTTTTAAAACTAAATTCCCGCTGAAATTTAATTACGCATTATATATATACAATTTTGTTTGTGTCAAAAATTTTACAAAAAAATAATTTTTTAAATTAAAAATAAATAAATAAAAGGTATGATTAATCAAGTTGGAATTAAAACAAAGTACAGTAAAATCCCTCTAATGCAGACACTAACGGGACAAATTTTTTGTCCGCAATAGAGAGGTGTCAGCAGGACAGGGTTAAATAATGTTATTTGCATTGGAACTGGGGAATTAAAAATTGTCCGCATAAGAGGGGTGTCCGTTAGGAGGGGTTTCACTGTATACCAATCAATTATAGTTCTAATCTGCCAAACATAAATAATTTTTAAAAGCAGATAAAACAAATGTGCAGGAACACTCCAGACACATGTTTCTGCCCCCCCCCCCCCCCCCCCCCCCCACCGTTACAAGGAACATCTTTTTCAGTGCATAACATGTGAGCTAAAGAATGTCAAGACATTCAACAAAAAAATACGACTTTTGTCGGATGCCTTTAAATCTACGAGCCCCCATTTTGTGCATTGAAAAAGGAATTCCTTGTAATGCCAAAACACGTGTCTGCAGAGTCCCTGCACTGTACTTTTAAGGTTGTTTTATTTTTTAAGCAAAGGTATTTTCACATTTTTTATAACTAATTTTTGTTTGCAGCAAAAATCCATTTTTAATATAAAAATTCCATATTTTCTATACTTACATTTTTTGCGTAATTTTTAATAAATAAGTTTTATTAACTTTGCCGACATTAAAATAAAGATTTATTCCATTGAAGCATTACGAACTTCATTATTCTCAAAATTTAAATTTGACTTATAAATTTTAATTGTAAATGATTGCAGAATATAATGCTTGCTCTTTTTTTATAAATTTTAGTATCTGTCTTGGACAATATTCAATTTTTTGCAACTACTTGGTATTGGCCGAGTATCTGATCAGAATTTGGCCGAGTACCGAGTACTCGGCAAATTGGCCGAGTACCGAGTAGTTACCGAGTACTCGGTACGTCTCTAAACCAAAGCTTATGAAGTCATGTAATTTCAGCATTAATTATGAAATAAAAATGGATTTGCGCTGAAAAGTAGAAAACAAAATGCAGTGTTAAATTGCACAAATTTGCAAATTTTTATAAATTAGTTTATTGCAAATATGCATTTTAATGTTATCTTTTTTCTTTTGTTATAATCGTGTTTACCTTTTTAAGATTAATTTACAATATTTTTTCTATGAATTTAGCATTGAGTAAGAACACTATAAAATTTAACTCTTTCCAAACCAAAATATTATTTTAAAACATATAATAGAAATAAAACTATTACTATATTTCGATTGTTAAGAATATTGGACCAACACATTTTTTCATGATTTATCTAGTCCTCTTTTTTTTTTTAAATCCCCGGAGAGAACGGATGTCATGCATCTCTCCTGGCAACTTTTGTACCTACTTTTCTTGCATATGTACTTCATTTTGCATTCAATTTTTTAATTTCTTAAATTTTCTTTTTTAGCGAACCTTTCGAGAGATATGGTATCTTCAAGAATTTCATAATCACTCAAACATTATCACATTGCTGAAGGTTGTAAAGGCCAAAAATGACAAAGATATTTATTTAATATTTGATTTTATGGGTAAATATAGGTTTTTATAAGTTGATTGTATCTCAAGATTCATGTTTAATCAGGGTTTGTTGATTTAAATCAGCTTGATTTAAATAGTGATTAAAATCATGATCTAAATCAAGTGATTTTTTTTTTAAAAAATTGATTTAAATCAATTGATTTGTATTAAGTGATTTTTTTTAACAAAATCAGTAATTAAAATCAGTTGATTTTACTTTTATAAATTAATTTTGCATTTTTAAAATGTATTGCTCTAAATTTAACTACACTGCATTATACTATCTTAACCTCAACAGGCGAAACTACATAGATCCCTCTTTCTGTGTGTGATGCAGATTTTCACTCTTGTAATATTGCTTTTACTCCAAAATTAGTTTAGAACAAAATAAAAATTTTGAGTTTTTCTTACACGCCATGACTAATATAGTTCAGAAAAGTAGTTGGTTAACATATTATTTTGGACTAAAAACGTACATGATAATGGAAACCTTATCTTTAAGCAAAGCATTAAACAAAATCACATCTTATCTAAGCATTATAACATATTTTTGAATCTTAAAATTAGAGACGTACCAAGTAGCACTTGGGCCGAGTAGCCGAGTACCGAGTTACCGAGTACTCGGCTTTTCACTACTCGGCCGAGTTACCAAGTACCAATTATGTTCTAAGAGGAACCATCTACACGCATGTGATGAATTTTGAACTTAATGGAATAGTAGTATAGACCTCCTTGTCCATATAATAGTTTTTAAAACTAAATTCCTGCTGAAATTTAATTACGCATTACATAAACAGTTTTGTTTGTCTAAAATTTTACAAAAAAATTATTTTTAAAATTAAAAATAAATAAAAGGTATGATTAATCAAGTTGGAATTAAGGCAAATTACAGTAAAATCCCTCTAATGTGGACACTAACAGGACAATTTTTTTTGTTCGCAATAGAGCGATGAACGCAGGACAGGGGTTTAAGAATGTTATTTGCATTGGAACTGGGGAATTAAAAATTGTCCGCATAAGAGTGGTGTCTGCCTTTGAGGGGTGTACGTTAGGAGGGTTTTCACTGTATACGAATCAATTATAGTTCTAGTCTGCCAAATATAAATAATTTTTAAAAGCAGATAAAACAAATGTGCAGGAACACTGCAGACACGTGTTTCTGCCCCCCCCCCCATTACAGGGAATGTCTTTTTCAGTGCATAACATGTGAGCTAAAGAATGTAAAGACATTCAACAAAAAAGTCCGAGTTTTGTCTTTAAATCCACGAGCTCCCATTTTGTGCATTCAGGGGTCAATCCAGCGCCAAATTGGGGCCGCTTTGCGGCCCCTTCACAAAATTCCGCATGGCAAAAGCGGCCCCATTCACAAAATTCCGCGTCGTAAAAGCAACCCCTTCACAAAAATTTATAAAAAGGCAGCCTTTTCACAATATTTTTTAACCGCAAATGTGTACGCATCTACGCGGGAGCCTCTTCCACCTTCCCCCATCTTATCTTTTTGCTTGCTGCGTGAGGTGTTTTTGCTTGAGAGCGTCAGAGGGGTGACGGGAGAGGGACACTTGCGATTGGTAGCTTGTTTTCAGGAAAATCTAAATTTTACTTTGATTACGCAATATATATTTAGTATTAATTTGTGTTAAGTTTCAAAATCCAATTCTAAAATAACTTTAATTAAAATAAAATTATTTTTCACGCTGTTTTTATATTTTTATTTCTTTTTAAGATCTTGATTTCCTTATATCCGCCAAGGTAAACGAATTTTTCGCATTTTTGATGTTTACTGTACCTTGTTAAGAGGCAAACAAATAAAATTTCTTATATATTTATTAACATCATTAAATTGCAAAATTTTAAACGAAATACCTACTCTGCAAGAACGTCAAAAGTCAAAAAATTAAACGCTAAATGTTGGTGCAATATTATTTTGGGTTTTAATTACTTTTAAGTTTTTCAAACACATACATGGAATCGTTAATGAGTATTTCACTTCTGTGTTAAGAAATATGTGATATCTTTGAGTCTGTTCATATTGTATTTATTAGGAGTTATCATTACGTTCAGCAGCATGTGCAATTTTTATTGCTCTTAAAGAATTTGACAGGGGCAAACAGGAAATCTGTTGTGAGACTTTCACCTTAAGAAAGTGTGCCTTGCATATGTATATTTGTAAAAAACAATAAATGTAATGTGTGTGTCAAATTACGAATAAAATGTGAAGGGTCTTACTTTTCCCCCCTCCCCCCCAGCGCATTTTCTCTTGACAGCTTTCAGGTATTCTTCAAGAACTTGCAATCACCCCTGAAACCTGTCTAGGGCTTTTCTATAACGATACGACAGCTAAAAATGCTTTAATATAATCTTTTCCAAGAAAAAAATCACGAGAAGGTCTCTTTTACAAACATAAAAAAAATTCACAAATATATTTTGCTTTTTCACAAAAATAACGAAATTTCACAAAAATATTTTGCCTTTTCACAAAATGGGGACCCAAAAAATAAAACCTGGATCGACCCCTGGCATTGAAAAAAAGAATTCCTTGTAATGCCAAAACATGTGTCTGCAGTATTCCTGCACTGTACTTTCAACGTTGTTTCATTTCCTTTTATTTTTTAAGCAAAAATATTTTTATATTTCTTATAACTAATTTTTGGTTGAAGCAAAAATTCAATTTTAATATAAAAATTCCATATTTTCTATACCATTATATATTTCATATTTTCTTTTTTGCATAATTTTTAATAAATAAGTTTTATTAACTTTGGAGACATTAAAATAAAGATTTATTCCATTGAAGCATTACAAACTTCATTATTCTCAAAATTTAAATTTGACTTATAAATTTTAATGGTAAATGATTGCAGAATATAATTCTTGCTCTTTTTTTATAAATTTTAGTATCTGTCTTGGACAATATTCAATTTTTTGCAACTGCTCGGTATTGGCCGAGTATCTGATCAGAATTTGGCCGAGTACCGAGTACTCGGCAAATTGGCCGAGTACCGAGTAGTTTCCGAGTACTTGGTACGTCTCTACTATATATCGAAATTTTTTTCGAGATACTCGTAGGTTTTTCTCTGCTTTAGACTGTTGGTATCATGAAAAATGAAGCTTAGCGGAGAAAATTATGTTCACTAAAGGTTGCTACAAAACTTGAGGAATCTGGGGTTTAGGAGTGTGTAGTTCGGTCGTTGTTCCGTTCTGGAGTTCTTACATTCCCTTAAGTTTATTTCAAATCTTAGTTGTAACCAGTATCACTGTAAAATCAGTTTCAAGCTATCCCTTTTGTCTGTTGAGTATCATTCCTAGTCTTTTTAGCTTCAGTAAAAATCATTCAAGTTAAGTAGATTGATTTTTTACTTTTCACTCGATTCCATTGTCAAAACTAAAATCCCCTAATGTTACAGATCAAGTTGATTTGCCGAAGAATGAAGATGTATGAAGGCGCAAAAATGTAATTTCTGCAAAATTAATATTTTTATTGTTATCTTTCATTTAATGCTCGTTTAAATTATAAATTGGGTTTCATGCACGTTTAATGATTTAGAAGTTTTTATGTTAAAATAAGATCGTTTCTATATATCGAATTTTTTCCCGGCAATTTGCTACTTCGATATATGGAGTTCTGACTGTATATTACAATCGCGTATTTACAATAACTTTGTGCAACATAATTACGAATTGCACGGTGAACAAAACCTTTTTCCAACACTATGTTGCATACGGTGAGCAATAAGTTACATATCACGGTGAGCAATAACTTGCATGCTACGGTTAGCAATAACTTGAATTGCAACTATTGTCAGAATACGCAGATTCAGTGGCACAGAATCTCGTGTTACAATTTCACGTCCGGGAAAGTTTGAATTCTGGCCTTTAAAAAGCATGAAATAAAAATTAAATTAAAAATTTTAAAAATTGCCTACTGAAAAAAACTTTAAATGAATTTAAAATTAAAAATTTAAAAACCCCCCAACTAAAAAAAAACCTTAAATAAAACTAAAATAAAGAACTAAAAATACCCGACTAAAAAATGTTTAAAATAATATATTTATCGGCTTTTGAGGTTTCTGATAAATTGCCTTATAAATAATAGTAATAATATATCCAAGCGTCGTCGTGTCGGGGGACCAATATGAAAATAAAATATGAAAGAATGAAAAATAATAAAGTAATGAACAGAATGCAGCTAATAATGATAAAGTAGCTATGATATCTAAATACAGTCGAACCTCGTTAAACCGCCCCCGAAAAACCACCACCCTCTTAGTTCGCCAAGAAAGACTGAAAAAAAACCTTTCCGTATTGGAATGTAGTACAAATTCCCTCATTAAACCGCCACCTCACTGTCCGCCAACCGCCATTGATTTTCCACGGAAACTATATACTCAAGCATGTTAAAAAAGCTGTTTAAACCGCCATATTGAAAGCAGGACTAGAGAAGATAAGACTATACAATGCCCTCTATTCAAAGAATGTCAGGCAGTTCAAAGTAGGAGATCAACCATTTACTAAAGCGTGACTACGTACACAGAAATCATGCATATGCCATCACTTGCACCTGCCACTTCTTGTTGCCCACAATGTGTTGCCCTTAACAAATTTCCCTAGATTAGTCACCAGGTAATTGTACAGCTTTCTTTCGCTCTCTCAACATTCAGCTCCACCTCTACTTTCTGGCCATTTACCCATTAAGCCGTCCCCTGCGAAGCTCAGTTCCCCAAGGAGCGCAGTCCTCAGTTTCAACGTCTCTAAGAATTCTTAACCTGAGCTTATCAGCTCTTCCATGTTTCTACTCTTCATTTTGACATTTCGCCTTTACTCGGCTATTCTACACCCCTTGGATCAGGTTTGGGGCTTGGGGGAGGGAGGGGGTGAGGCTAAACCTTTGACATTTTATGCAGGTTTTGCAAACGAATGTTGTTCTAGGTATCAGCGTTCTATAACGTCCCGTTCTCTCATTTCGAAGAGTAAAAATGTCGAAAACTATCTTAAGCGTGCACAAAAAAATTCTAATTTGTGAGTTTAAGGGAAAAAATCAAGCCGCAAGCCAGCAATCTATTGCCAATCATTTCTCTGATATGCTGGGGAAAAAAATTAGCCGAAGAACCGTTGGAGATATTCTGCAGGAGAAACAAAAGTGGTTAGGATTAGAGAAATCATTACATACAGTCAAGAAGATAAAAACTGGGAAGCACGAAAATTTGGAAAATGCTCTACTCATGTGGATAACCCAAGTGAACGAAAATCACGGTGCTGTGACTGATGAAATTATAAAGAAACAAGCAAAAATTTTTGGCAAAGAACTGAACGTTGAAAACTTTTCGTAAAGTAACGGTTGGCTCGACCGATTTTTGCCACCGAACACCACAGGAATTCTACAACCAATGGATGCTGGCATTATCAAATCGGTTAAGGCCCATTACAGACGGTTTTTGGTAAAGAAAACCGTGGAGGATATAAATGAAAATCGTAAATGTGATGTTACGTTGCAATTTACTTTGCAAAAAAAGCCTGGGATTGTGTAAGTGAGGACACAATCAAAAACTGTTAGAAACATACCGAATTGATAAGAGTCGATGCAAATGTTGACCAACAGATTTTTCAAGACCCTGCAATCACAGCTTTTAAGGAAACATTTCAAGAAGCGAATAAGGTGCTTAGCCTTGAAATGAACGCGGATGAATTTTTAAACATTGACCATGACGAGCCAATATTTAAAGTGTTGACAGATGAAGAAATAGTTAATTTTTTTAAAGCTCCTGAAGTATCAGACCACAGCGAATCGGATTGTGACGAAGAGGAATCAGAATCAAAAATCACCGGGAAAGAAGCACAGGATTACGTCAAAACTCTACTTCGAACAAAACGAAAAAACTGACAGAGAAATGATTAACAATGTACTCCGTCTTGAAAAAAATGTGGATGAGTTATGTACCCGACAAAAAAAAAAAAAAAAGGCACTTTAGATAGTTATTTTTCTAAACATTAAACTGGTTCATGCCGGTAAGTTTATCTTTTAAATATTTGTTTGTTTTATTTATTGTCTTAGTATCCTTTTTCTATTATGATTCAAAGATCAATTGGGTAGGAAAATACATATTTTTAACTATATTTTCTTAAAACCATGCATTTATGAAGGATAGGGGAAACCTCGTTAAACCGCCACCCTCGAATTTCGCCAACTTTTGGCCCGTCACTAAGGTTGGCGGTTTAACGAGGTTCGACTGTACAAGAGTTTGCTCAGCGGTCTATATAACCTACATACCAATATGAAAATAAAATATGAAAGAATGAAAAGTAATAAAGTAAATAACAGAATGCAACTAATAATAATAAACATCAGTTTTTACTTGCAGACAAACATAAAGCAAATTACCCATTTACTATATTATTTATTTATTTTTTTGCTTTTTTTGAAATGGTTTATTATTTATTTTAAATTAAATTGATAATTATACTTAATATATAGATAAATTTACTATGTTAAATGGAAATGCATTTACACTTCATAAAATAGTTCGAAAATTTTCTATTTTAAACTTGATGCATCTTTAATCCAAATCGATGCTCTTCTTCGAAGACATTTGGCATTTTTTCATAGGGAAAGCACAACCCAATTACGTCTTCTTTTTTTTTTTTTTTGTGAAACT
This sequence comes from Uloborus diversus, assembly GCF_026930045.1. NCBI lineage: Eukaryota > Metazoa > Arthropoda > Arachnida > Araneae > Uloboridae > Uloborus > Uloborus diversus. The sequence goes on from NC_072733.1 coordinate 78,462,136, forward strand.
TGTTTTTTATAACAAAATTTAAGAGTTGGGGAATGTATGCGCTCAGATTTGATTTCCATATCTTATGCATGCGATAGGAAAATATTAAAAGAGTGGACACTTTTATTTTTGAATTTTCTTACTCATTTTAGGAGAAAGGTCTGGACCTTTCTCCTAAATTGTTAGAACACCAGTGTTCTAACAATTTAGGATTATTGTTAGAACACCAGTGTTTGTTAGAACACCAGTGACCCCTGGCTGTGTCACTGGTGTTCTAACAAATATAGTTGATCATATCAACAAAATATATTTGAAAGTGAAACATAATTATTTTTTGCTAAGTAATAATTTTGTTAAACAATGTTGCAATTTTAAAAATTATGCAACATTCGATATCAGGTAAACAATGCAATGCTGAGACGCCTGTCGCATATCTATAAGATGACAGATAATCATTATTGCAGAAAGATTTTTTAAAATCTTTTTCTGCACCTATCTGCCCGATTTTAAGTAGAAAAATACAGTTCAATATCGTTGAGTTTTATCATTTTCAGTTAAACGCTTTTCTTAATATTCAATATTTTTTTTGCATATGTTTTTTTATTGATGAGTTTTCTATTCCTTAGGTATGTGAATTACATTTTCGCAAAGAAGACATTCTTCATGAAGCAGAATTCTTCGATGAAAAGTCGATGAGACTTCTAAAGAGTGAAATATTTGGTATGTCCCACAATGACTCAAATGCTGCATCCAGTGCTTTCACATTTATGATCCAAAGTTTATTGTCTCCGTACAAAGATGTGGCACATATTTTGCCAGTCCGTAGCATAGATGCTGACGATTTCCATTCATATATAAAAAAAATCTTGATTGGTTTAGCTGCCATAGGGTTTAATGTCATATCAGTAGCCACTGACAATAATGCTATTAATAAAAAGGCCGTTAGTATGTTTGCCTCTCCCCCTGAGTTGCGGGTTAGGTATGATTATCCTGGAAGTCCAGGAAAATATTTCTATTTTTCTTTTGATTCTGTTCATATCCTCAAGTGCCTTAGAAATAATTGGATCAATCAAAAAAAATCTAGGCACTTGCATGTACTATCCCAATTTTGACACCCTTCTACCTTTTTGTACAGCTTCTTTTCATGCATTAAAAAAATTGCATGAAATTGAATCTGAAAAGTTGTTAAAGTATGGTTATGGGCTGTCAGAAAAAGCATTGGCTCCAACCAGCTTTGAGAAACAAAATGTGAAACTGGTCTTACAAATTTTTAATAATGTAGTGGCTGAAGGTCTTAAACTGGTTGGTGAGGAAAATGATATAAACCATCATATTCAAACAGCAGACTACATTCAGATTCTTTGCAAGTGGTGGTCAATAATGAATGTGAAAACTTTGTATAAGGGTGAGCATAAAAGGGATGAGTTCCAAACGCCTCTCACACCAAATACTGACACAGCTCAGTATAAGTTCTTAACTAACTTTATTAATTGGTTAGACAAATGGGAGGAAATGAATTGTACAACTGGTGGATTAACAAAGCAAACCCATCTAGCCATAAGCCATACTACAAAAGCTATGCTTGCTCTTGCCGAGTACTGTTTTAAAACTTTAAATTTCGATTATTTTTTACCAGGGAAAATACAGACTCATTAGAAGACAGATTTGGGTCTTACCATACATTGGCAGGGTCAAATTACAATGTCAGTATACGTAAAATTTATGACACTGAAACAAAATTGAGAATGCAAACAATTTTACCCCTTGTGTTAAAATCGAAAAGTTGTGGAGAATTGTTACTAAGTTTTTTTCAGGACAAACATTGGGATGAAGATGAAGATAGCTCAGATTCATATCCTTTTTTTAATGGTTTTCTAATCACTCCGGAAGAAATGGTAAGTACTCAATCGAGTATGGCAATTTTAACATACATTAGTGGATATGCAGCTCATAAAGTTCTATTGAAACTAAAGTGTGAACAATGTCGATCAACTTTATGTATTGATAAGCCCCTTGACACAGATGTAAACAATGATTGGATATCAAAATTAGACAGAGGGGGGTTGAAACACCCACATCCCGAAGTTGTTTGTGTTTCTCAATTCACATATGCAGTTGTAAACAAATTGTTGTCAACACATTTTGAATCAAATTTTATCAGTTGTCAAAATCACAGAAAGGTTGTAAAATATTTAACTCTTGATGTACTGGATGAAAATGATATTTCTCTAGGTATCGATGAATGTGAGAGTCATGATTCTCTGTTTCTTGTAAAACAAATTGTATGGGTTTTCATTAATATATTTTTGAACAACTTTTGCAAAAAACAAAATGATTTAATTCAAAAAATGAAAAAAGATCAAAAAGAAAAAAATACACTGAAAAAATTTAAGAAAGATGCACGTAAATTGTCCACACTAAATAAATAAGCAATTTTATATTGTTTCTGTGAGTTATCTTTTAAAATGTAAAAGTTTGACTGAATTATCCTAAACTATTTTTAAATTACAACCTAGGGAATAGGTGGAAACACTGTGATGTACATTGCAGATTATTGTCAGGGTTGCCACGCCACAGGGAAACCTGAAGAAACAGGGAAAACATAAGGAATTCAAATATATGTATATATATATAAAAAGAACTGACCATCCAGCGAATTTCAAAAATTTCCTCAAAAACCTGGAAAATACAGGGAATTTTTTTCTTCTTAAATTGAAGTTGCGAAAATCAATTCCCTAATATATAAACCACCAAAAAACAAATAAGTTACTAGCAGGCCCGGACTGGCCTGCCGGGCAACCGGCCACATGGCCGATGCGCCCCTACGCCAGAAAAGAAATTTTTTTTAAATAAATCCCTTGCAAAAAAAAAAAAAAAATATCCTTTTTTTTCTTTAACTGACGATTTCTTTACCCTCTAACCTTCTATTCCAAATTCCTTTGTGCAACAGTTTTGCGATAAGACTTTTAGCTAATTACTGAGTCTTACCGCACTCTTACCTGTTGGAATTATTTTGTCTTTTCAAAAGGATCAAAATCCCTGGTATTTACAATTTTAATAGTAATAAAATTTGCCTCCACTTTTTTCCTAAATAAAAATTGTATACCTTGTTTTGTTTCTGTAACAGTGTATTAGGACTGCACTTTTTCCATCGCAATTTTAAGTATCAATTTTCTTGCTATCGTACACCTCCGATTTCATGCACACAGTTTAGGAGCATCTAGAGAGATGGCTTATCTTTATTTGGCAGAAAGCAACATCCTGTTGTGCCCTTTTGCTTTCTAAAAGGCCCTGCGGATTTTTTTTTCCTAATACAAACACCCCATACCTGTAATAGCTAATTTTTAAACGCCAGTTGTGCCCTTTTGTCATTTTAAAGCGTTCTGCTGCTATGCTGTACCCCCCTCCTTTTTTTCAGGTCTTTAAAAGAAGTTTTTGAAGGGCCACTTTTTGTAATCGTGAATTTTAAAATTACTTAAAAAGACATTTTAAGACTTAAAAAAAACAAAAACATTTTTTGAGAAGAGAGCCCTTTAAACCGGGCTGTAGTCGGAGTCGAACTGATTTTGGGGTAAAGGAGTCGAAGTCGTTAGAAAACATGCCGACTCCGGGCTTCTTATTTTCTTTAATTTTCACTGAATTTCCTTGTATTTTTTAAAAAACTAACTATTTAATTGGTTCCATTCAATGTATAAAGGCCGATTAATAGGAAAATAACTACCATTAGCAACCAGCTGACTACCGAACTTTCTGTAATCGCTACCTACGCGGTCCTCTAGTTTGCTTGTTTTATAACCTTCTTTAACTAAAAGCAACTGTCAGCAAATCAATGTTGTTGCCTAACTTTTCTAAGTAATAACTTTCAAATAAAAGTAATAATATATTTTTTACTTCAATCCTTATATATTATTTCTGTAGCCTGTTTTTGGTTTCTACGCCAAATTTCCCTCAATTCTTGATCGATTTCTTTGATTTACGGCTAATTTTATAGCTTATGGTGCTGGCTACTGACGAAAAATAGACCCAAGGTCTAAAAATTGTTTCTTTTAGCCAAAAAACCTGTTTTAAAGAATCAGAATAAGGTTTTCGGTCAAACTTATAACTTTAATTTGCGCTAAGACCGACAGAGCTGAGTAGCTTGGTCGGCAGAGCGTTCTCTTCGTAAGCAGGAGATTACGTGTTCGGGCCCACGTCCGGACAATCTGCAACAAAAAAATTAGAGAAATATCGCGCATTACATGAACACTGAATTAAGTGAATAAGAACTATGAGGGAATAGAATAAATGAGAAGGAAATGCTCCTTGCTGATATAAAAACTTTCAGTGATTTTGTGCTAAATTACTTCGAAATTGCACTTGTTTTTTTTTTTTTTTGAAGCTTTGGCTCTGGAAAGAAAATTAAAGCATAATGTAAGCGAAAATATAAGTAACAGGTTTAAGATTTCAGACTACAATAGAATTGTTTTTTGTTCAGAAAAAAAATAATAAATCGTATATTGAAATATATATTCTTCTAATGAGTTTTTGACTCTTTGTACAAATAAATAAAATACTACCTCAATTTGAAGGGTAAAATATATATTTTTTCTTCTTTTTGCTAAAAAACAAATAGCTTATCATTTTTACTACATTCGAAAGCATAGTTCAATTTATTTTGTATTTTAACCGTGCTGTTAAATGATGAACACGTGCTGCCATCTAAGTTATAACGGTTTAAGCAGCCTGCGATAACAAATTGTTAAAATTTTCAAAAATAAAAACATTTTTCTTCAATATCTTATCTTATATATTAATCCCCTCTCATTTTAAAACTTATCAGGCTGGCCAATGACGAAAAAAAGACTTACGGTCGAAAATTCAAGTTTTCGAAATCGCCTCTTGCTGTTTCAAAACCTTGATGCTGCCTGTAGTTCTTATGCATTTTTTAAAGCAAAGTTCTAATGCAGTTTTCCATTTTTTATGTCGCTTTCGGCAAAAAAAAAAAAAAAAAAAAAAAAAAGCCTTTGTGTGTGTTCATATTTTAATAAAGCTTAACAGCACTGAACTTAGTTGTTCGGTTTCATTGATAAGTTTTTTTCGGTAGAGCGTTCGGCTATAAACTATCTGAACTTCGGGCAAGCTTGGGCTGTCCGACATAATATCAAATTTATATTAGTATTACGCATTACATGTGCTCATAACATACACACGTAATACAATAAATGCAGTGGGAATGCTACTTGGTGTTTCGACTCCTTCATGCAGGCTACAGTTATCATTCGGATAAGTTAATTGTTAATCGAACTGTGTTCTTTGACTACATCCAGACCACTCAACATAATGTAAGCATAAAAAAGTATTAGGTTTACCTAAAGAAATCCTTTTCGTGCAGAAAAACATTTTTATTGTATGCTAAAATGTAGATGTTTCTAATAGCAGTGTTCGACCTTTTGTACAAATGAAAAAATACTACGCCCGATTAAAACTACGAGTTTCACTCAGTAAACCTTTAATTTTTTATTCGCGCGAATACGATATAAAGCATTAAAAGTATTATCAACTTCATTAGCAAGAAATTATTTTCTACTCATCTGCTTTCTGCTGAAAAAAAAAAAAAAACATTTTGTCTACGTTCGAAAAATTACACTTAAGAACGGACTCAGTTCAACTGGTTTTGGTTTTGAATTTTAAGTGTTCGATTAAAAGAGAAACATCTGAGGGCATTTAAGCCGTAACGGTTAAAGCAACCTTCTATGTGAAATAGTTCAATATTCAAAGATAAAAACACTTATTTTCAATCAAATTTATTACTTGTCTAGAATGTTTGTTTCAATCGCTACGTGAGATCTTCGTCATTCTTTAATCAAATTCCATGCTTTGCGAATAATTTTAAATCGTATCATGCTGGTTAATGACAAAACACAGATGCATGATCTTATTATTATTATTATTATTATTATTTTTTGGCAAAAAGCTTCTTTGCTGTTTTTTACTACGCATTCCTTCAATGAATAGCTTTCGAAAAGGAAGGCGCAATTGCTAGGTTTGTTGGGGTGTCGGGCTGTTAGTCAGAATGGCGCCAATTCGAATACGTGCCAATAAATATCTCTTTAATGTTTCTTTTTTTCCCGTCAGATGCTGACATGTGCAGGACTGTATTTGCCACAACCTGTTTTTTTCACATGCACAATTATTGCTTTTTCACGAGTCACCACTCAGCCACACTTTTAATGACATTTATGTTTGCATAGAAAATATGTACGATTAAAAGGGGAGCTATGATCAAATTATCACAACGTTGTATTTAACGAGGTTTTGTTACTGATGTCTTTAAATTACATGCCTTCTCTTCTGCGCTTACTTTTTTTTTCGGTTCTTCTTCATAATGTTCTTCCTTCGAAATTCTTAAAGAGCGAAATGCCTTATGAAACGATTTGAAGCACAGTGCGGAGTTCCGCACGGGTCGACTAGTCTCAGTTATAAAATAGTAAAAGGAATTGAGCAAGTAGACTCGGGTGGAAACCAGGCTTACATGTACCCGGCCTCTCCCCGCAATGTAGTGCCCTATTTTTGTTGAAATTTCATAATTCAAATATCATTTAAAATTTATTCGCTAAAATTTTCAGAATTGAAGCATTTATATACTTTAAAAACTCTGGCAGTAACTTGTGGTGTCACCCGTAGCGGGCCGTCTTCACTCAAGAATGTTTTTTTTGACTTAGCAAGAAAGCTTTTTTTTTTTTTTTCTCAAGTTACAGCTTTCAAAAATTTAAAGCACACTATTGGATCAATATCTATTTGTTAAACATTAAAAGGAGAGCAAATTAATCCTCTTCAGTGTTTAAAAAAAAAAAGGAACTCACTTTTAAAGTCGCAACTATTGGGAAATTTGATTTTGAAATTGAATTTCTAACATTGTAAGCAACCTAGGTTTACAATAAAATACAACGCGAAAACTTCATAAAAAGACATTAATATTTTAATCTTTGTTTAGGAGTATTTTCCCCTTTCCATGAGGGGAAAAATAAAAATAAATGAATAAATAAAGACATTTAAAAGTCGGAGGTGGAGTCGGACGTTTCAAAATCCAGGTGTCGGAGTCGGAGTTGGCTCCGCAGCCCTGCTTTAAACCCATAAAGACAACAACAAACATCCCGTATAGTTTCTAAGCGCCCCGTTGCGTTTTCAGATGCTCCCTTGAGTCTTTTCAATTTACATTATCGTGACACCACAAAAGATTCTTTTTTCCAGGACTGCGGAGTCGGAGTTGGATTGATTTTGGAGTAAAGGAGTCGGAATCGGGAGTCAAAGGTTTCAAGTTTCAAGAGTTGGAGTCGGAGTAGAAGTCGCTCATTTTCCAAGTAGGCATTTTCCAAATGATTTTCAAAGTAGGAGTCGGACTCCTTTTGGGGTAAAGGAGTCGGAGTCAAAGGCTGTAAAATTTCCGGAGTCGGAATCGGAGCCGGTTATTTTTTTTTCTGACTCAGCAACCCTGCTTTTTTCCTTGAAAAACTCTCCCCCAACTCCCCCTGCCCCTCCGTTTTTAGGTCTTCAATGACATTTTTTTAAACACTGTTGTATGCTACAAGTTTGTTGAAGGGTCCGTTTTTGCGATTTTGAATTTGGAAAAGAATTAAATTGACGTTTTGAGACAATAAAAAAAAATATTTTCAGAGAAGAGAGGGTTTTTTACCTACACTTAACGACAAGCATCCGGTATCTCCATACCTGTAATCGCTAATTTTTAAGCACCCTCTTGCGTTTTTAGTTGCGCCTTTAAGTCTATTTAACCCTTATTTAATTCACGTTATCGCGACAAAAATGTCCTTCAACTTTAGAATCCGCCCCCTTACCCCCAAGGTCGGAATCAATAAATTGTGGGTCCCCCTGTAAAAAATCTTCAGGACCCATAGCCGGCCACTAGATTGCACCCCCCCCCCCAAAAAAAAAACATTTTTTAAACGAGTGATTGTTATCACTTTTTAACTGCTTCAATATTTCTACCTTTTTATGAGTTCATTTCTTTAAATGTTTTTATTTAATTGTTATTATTATTAATATTTTAAGGTTTTGGTCTCTCGGGCAGCGGGCCCCGCCCCCCGTACTGCGGGGTCTGCGGGTACGTATATCCGGACCTGCTCCCCCTTTTTACTTCCAATTACGAAGTAAAGGAAGTATTATATTCGCGAAAAAATTTTCACTCAAAAACCGGCCTTAATTTCCATAAAGGGAAAGCCTGCCTCACTTTCCCGATACATTCCTTCTCAGGTCGATCCCCTCAATTCCCTCATAGGTCAATAAAAAAAAAAAAAAAAAGAATATCAAGCAAAACATTATTTTAAATAAAAGGTAAAGGATGGCATTTTGCATTTTGTACCACAGGAAAAGAACAACACACAGCAAAGTAAAATGAAATTAAAAAAAAAAAAAAAAGATAGCAAGCAAAACATTTTTTTAAAGGTAAAGTATATGGCACTTTGTACCACAGACAAAGAAAACAACACACAGTAAAATGAAATGAAATTTAAAAAAAAGAAAAGAAAAGAAAAAAAAAGGCCTTTTTTTTCGCTATCGACAGAAAAATCATGGGTCGAAGTGGTGATTTCAAAAATTTTAGGACACAATTTTGGTAGAATTTCAGGAAATTTTTAGGAAAACAAATATCAATTTTTTTAAAAACTTAAATGCAATTTGTAAGCTTGATTTTTGTAGCGAATGATAAAACGTTTCAAATTCAATCTTGGAAACTATAATAGAATGTGTTCAATTTTTTATTTTATAACACAGTGACCAGTATTAAGTAAAAATATATACTACATACCAGTAAGATACATGTATGTCCTATTGCTTATTTACTTGCCTTTTTGTTGTTGAAAAGATATCCTTAATAAAACGGGATTAAAAATTGGGTGCAAGTCCAAAATTTATGACGACTAAACTTTTATCAGATAATTTGATACTTTTTGATACCTCAGAAACATCAAAATATCCTTGTAAATTACAGATAAATCATTTAATGATGCAAATAAATAATTGTTTTTTACAGTAACTAAAACTAAGAAAATATTTTTATCTTAGAATGAATTTGGAACAGAGGCTTTGGATGTTTTATCATAACCAATTTGTTTTCAGTAGAAGACAAAGAACACGGAATTTAAAATACCGAAATAGGAAGATTGGGTGCCGTCAATTGGGCGCCGGGCACTTTGGGACGCCGGGAACATTGGGCGCCGGGTATATTGGGTGCCGGGAACATTGGGCGCTGAGCATTTTGGGCACCGGGAACATTGTGCGCATGTTTATATTAAGGCTCTCATTTTGTTTTATATATTTTTTGCAGAAGAGGAATGACTGCAAGAGTTACTAATTATAGACAAAACAAACAGCTTGATATTGAGCATATGTTTTGGCTAATTGCACATCCCTCCCTTCCAGGAAAAAAGCAGCAGCAGCATAGGTTTTTCTCCTTCTTTTTTAGAAAAAAAAGGTCTTAGGGTGAACAAAGGCATATATATATATCATCCTGATAAGTTTCAATTTTAAGTTGAATTTCATTTTTCTGCGCAAGTAGGGAATAAAATATGAAAATTTTAGGAATTTTAAGACATCTCAAAATTCTAGGAATTTTAGGGCAAAACTTGAAATTTTATGATTTTTAGGACTATTCCTAGCCCTGAAAAATTGTTAGGACTACAAAACCGAACCCAGACCTGAAATAGCTTAGAGATTCGTCAAGTCTGCTCTGCACTCGGTCCTGCATCTCCCTAATACATACTACTTAGCACTATTCCCAAGAACGTGGCACTCCCACTCCCCCTCCCCACCCGAAATACGTGATAAAAATTTTAATGCCCCTCTCGTAGGAACACCTATGCAAAAAGCTTTATAATTAGTTATCAGCAATGACACGAAAATATTTTATCCCTCGCACCCCCTTACCCCCTCCTCGTTTTATGAATCTACTCTACAATGGGTTAATGATTCCAGATATATCGTGCGCCCCTCTGAAGTTCCAAGGTCTGCGCCCCTTTGAGGGATCCAGTCCGGCCCTGGACTAATAATTATAATGATAATATTAATAAAGTAAAATAAAAAATGGCAATTTTGCTTAAGTTTTTATTTTCAAGTTAAATATTAAAATATTCATCATAAAAATAGATTCTTGAATTTCATGATAATTTTGAGTGTATGAAATTAGTCGTCAATAATCATTATTCTGGATCACTAACACACTTTTAGGTCCATGTAATGAATGGTCAAAAGAAGTTTTTTTTTGAGTAAAAGTTGAATATATTCAATCACCATGCTATTATTTCAGTTATTATGAATTCTTATTTATTTTCCCTTACTTATTTAGATTTTTTTTTTAAAACCTGTGGTGAAATTATCAAGATATTTATGTTCTTTTTCAAATATCAGTGTCCGCTCGTTTATAATGTTTCATTTTCATGCAGGGAAATCATAGGGAATTTTTCTTGCAAAATTGATTAGCAACCCTGATTGTGAAAGTGTGCAGAATTTTAATTTCTAATTAGTTATGGACAATGAAGTTTCTTAATGTATTGTACAAAGAGAAATGAACATCTTCTTAAACCCTTTAAAAAAAAAAACTGAATTTTTCTATTTTATTTAATAATTTTAAGTTTTATCAATTAAAATTTAATTATTATTAATCATTATTGATGCTGTATATAAAAAAGAAAAGAGTCAATTAAATTAAACCGTGCTTTATGAGAATTTATGAGTGTAAAATAGTAGACCACCACCTCTGCATATGTAGTGTGAACTGTTAGTACTCGATTCTTAATTTTTCATGTTTTTGATTGTGAGTTCCTAATAGCTAAATAATTTGAGTGTTAGCTCTTGTTTGACCTCATGTGTAACATAAATGGTAATAGGTGTTTTTTATGTGATGTATGTGTTATCATGTGCAAATAAAAGTTACTGTGCTTAAAATATTGTCTTTATTTGAGTATCACATTCATAAGGTAGTTGAAAGCATAACATATGCTAAGCATTCCTTTTTTTTTTTTTTTTTTCAATTTTTTTCAGAACTTTTTCTACAAGAAAGGATTACTTGTGTGAAAGTACAAAATTACATCAATATGAACAAAAGCAAAATCTCTTTAAACAATTAAGTCATTTATTTGTTCACAGATATTTTGTTTACAATATATTAGGAATATTTATTTACTTATGTGTAGGCTCAACTTATTTATTTTCCTTTTGAAGTAGTTATACTAATTTGCCAAAGCTGTATAGTTCCACCCAAAAGTCTTCAACTAATTGCCTATTTTGATATTTATAGCAAAAGAACATTTTACCAAAGCAGATTAAGTTGAAAAATCAGAGATAATTATTTCTTCAAAAAAAAGAAAAAAGAAACTCGGAAACTTCAAATTAAACAAGACTCAATAAAATATTTCTCATTTATTAATAACCCTACATGAAAAAAATGTACGCTCTAAATAATTTTATAATTATTTACGGTACAAGTTTCCCCAACCCCCCGATGTCTATTTGAAATTTTGAAAACGTGTGAAAGTAAAATTTGAAGATTAATTTTCTGCCCTGGAAAACGCACAAGTTTCACTTATAAAATTAGTAAAATAAGTGATTTTGTGAGGTGAAGTAGAAATAAGCTGTCTATTCTATTAGATTGGTGATTTAATTGAAAAAAGATATGCGTCACCTTTTTTTTATTTAATATTTAAATTCGTATTACATTGTACGCACGGCGCTTTCCCGACCGATTTCCGTCAAGTCACGGCGCGAGAGAAACTGGCCTCATTTTGACCACGTGACTCGCCCGTGAGCAGGCCTTCCAGATATAGGGGGCGTTGTTCGAACCCGAGGCCCTCCGGCTCCGAATCCGACACTCTACCGATCGGGCTACCACGTCCCCTCTGTAAATTTTATGGGAAAAATTTGGCCTTGTATAGTAAAACACCATTCTATTGAGGGGTATTCTCCGCAAATTTTACAGTTTTGCACAACCAACCCAGCTGCCGGTAAAAAACCGTAATTTTTACGGAATTTTTTTTACATTATGCATTTAAAAAAATGGAACACAAAATTCACTTATTTTCACACTACTTTACTCAAAAATTTTTATGGACTTTTAAATGACTGAAATGATAATTGCACTAAAGTGCATGGCAATACTTAGAATGTGAATTCAAAATGTTTTCAAAAGTGAGCTGACCCAATTCATATATTTGAAATAAGCCATTATACTTGATTTCTAAATGTATTCAAAAATGAGTACATATAACTGAGCTAAAAACTCATTATTGATTAATGAATGAGTTTATATTTGATTTCTAAATGTACTCAAAAATGAGTACATATAACTGAGCTAAAAACTCATTATTAATTAATTAATGTATTTATATTTGATTTTAAAATTTACTCAAAAATGAATACATATAACTGAGCTAAAAACTAATTATTAATTAATGAATGTGTTCATATTTGATTCAAAAATGTACTCAAAAATGAGGACATATAACTGAGCTAAAAACTCATTATTAATTAATGAATGTGTTTATAATTGAAACAAATGTGTACTCATATTTGATTACCAGAATGTACTCAAAAAAATGAGTACATGTGTTTCTCAAAATTGAACCTTATTGATTCGGAGCTATATTGAGTAATGAAAGTATTCAAAAATGAGTAAATTTTCATTATTTTTGAATACCCATTTTTAACAGTGTGATTAGCACTTTTTGTCCTTTTTTTTTTTTTACTTTCGCATTATTAGTTACTTCTGGTTATTGAATTAAATCGATACTAACTGAAAGGAATAACTGAAACCGTATCAGTTTGAAACACACGTTATTGAATGAGTGTAAAAAAAAGGGCCGTGGTAGCCCGATCGGTAGAGTGTCGGATTCGAGGCCGGAGGGTCCTGAGTTCGAACCTCGATGGTCGAAGATCCGCCGTCGTCATTAAAGGGGACTGTGCGACGTTAAATATGCTCGTGGTCTCAATGTCCTCCAAGTGAAACGATATCTCTGGTGGTGCTAGCATCAGGTAGCTATTAGCTCCTGGACTAGTTCTAAATTCTAATTAACTGTTCGATCCGGTGATGGTGCTGCCATCTATCGGTATAAAAGAATAATGGAGGCAAGGCACTTAGTATGCAGTCCTCGACATAAATACAGTTGTAGTCAGTTGTGACTCGGAATCGGAGTGTAAAAAGATTATTTGCAGTATTTTAATTTATTTTTCAATAAAAAAAATCTCGTAAACAGCAATTTTTCTTTGTAAGTTCACCGTACAAATGGGGCTCACGCTAATCATAAGGGTATTTAAATATTTTGTACATAGAATGTTCGTTCAAGCTACACAGATCCCGTTCGCTTGATCGGACCAGCCGGTTTCTAGGACCAAAATGACCCTGTCCCAAACTGGTCTTTTTGACCGGTATCTACTGTTTATACATTTGAAGTCCAAAGATCTTTTTGTTCTATACACCGATGCTTACAAAATTTTTAGTTTTTTAGCGATACCTTCTTGTGTGTAGTGATTTTCTTGGGTGAGACACTTTATCGCAGCTTATCTTTTAGTTCAAATATAACTTTCTTCACTCATGATCGCGCAATAATCCTTTGACAAAAGAAAAATAAAGCTACTGATTATAAATTAAAGCTGTGAAAAGAATTGCTTCAAGAAGAAAACAATACTGGTGCTAACCCAAGGAAAGAAAATAAAATACTAGACCAGCAATCCATATGATTTTACAATTTCATTTTAAATTCGATTGTTAATCAAACATATTCTTTAGGGTCTGGTGGGGTAAAGTGGTCATAAAATCGTAGGTTTTCAACTTAAGTGGATATTAAATAAAATAAATTCTTCAAACACTTAAACTTTTTTTGTTGTTATTTTACATTGCATTATTAAAGAACTCAATACATAGAATTTCAGGGGGAAAAATATTGATTTAAGTAGTTTTATAACAGTTTCATTTCCCAATGTATTTATGACCACTTTACCCCATGGGGTGGGGGAAAGTGGTCATAGTTAAAAATAGATGCAAAACCGTTACAAATAACCGTAATATTTGTATATTTCTGTTATTCTTATAGTTACAAGTATATGCACGAGTATATGCGGGTACACATAAGAATGTATACGTGATTACCTACAGTATACGTGTCTATACGTTCGTTTATATACGCGTATAAACGAACATCATATGCGTGTATGCATTTGTATCTAGAGTATATACATGCATATCTGAGTATATGCGTGTATAGTAGACATATATACGCATATATAGGTATACATACATACATATACGGGTATACACGAGTTATTTCGAGGATACATCCAGTGCGTATTTGTACATGCCTACTCACGTACATACATATGGAAGCAACGAGTATTACACGTATGTTTACGTGTAAACACGATTATGTACCAGTCTAGACGTATATACGTACATTTACGTGTATATCCCCTAATACACATATATGCTTACAGAGTGAATCCAAGCTCTGGGGCAAAGATAAAAGGGGTGTGAGAAGGGAGGATACGAAGCAAAGAATCATAATGAACTTATGGTTGCTGACGCGCTACATGCACACTAGGCCAGAAACTGATGGATGGAAAACAGGTCACAAATTTGTTACACAAAGATGATTTTACCTGACCAGCTGGTGGCGTGATGGTTAGGCGCTGGCCGTGTACGTCTGTGGAATCGGGTTCTGACCTGGGGATGCCGGTCGGTGGATTTTCGAGATGCAGAAACTCATCAGCGCCCATGTCGTATGATTATGCGGCATGTAAAAGATCTCTATGGTATTCGTTTTGATTAAAATTTCTTAGGCAAAATCAAATTCTTACTGCAATTTCGCATCAAAGAGAGCCCAGGTGCCTCCCCCTGGTGGAAACTGGACGTCAAAAAAACTGTGTCATACATCAGCGCCTTAATGGTGACACATGAAAGACTGATGCATTGTAGGGGAGCGCACTAGGTCGGGTTATGGCCCAGACGCCTCTTCAGGTAGGACTCTTATACAGCCTCATTGGGGAAAAAAAGATGGTTTTAACCAACATTTTAGTTTTTAAGAATTATTTAGAGCAGATGTTAAAGTTACGGTCAGCAGTAGCCCTAATACACGCATCGCAACAAAGGCACAGCGACTGTTGAAAGTTTTTCAAAAGTCTCATTATTGCAACAGAGTGCTTTGTGATTGCGACGCATGTATTGCAGCAGCCGGCCACAAATTTCATCAATCACTTTAACACTTTCTTAAGACCTAAAATATTGTGTAAAATTGTCTTTGTGTAATAAATTTGTGACCTGTTTTGCATCCTTTAGGTTCTGATTTTGCGTGCATGTAGCGCGTCAGCGTTTTGTTTGTGAATATATGTTTCTTATGATTCTTGCTTCTTCTACTCCCCTCTTACATCTTTTAAGAATTTGCCCAAGAGTTTAAACTCACCCTATATACATGTATATAATGTGCTTGTGTGTAGTGAACTTTGTACTTTGAGTGTCTGCTCGAGTTTCGAGTACGTACGCGTACATACGTGTCTACCTGAGTATATAAGTGTTCGTATATGTACGAGTATAAGCGGGTATATACGTGTATCGATAGTCGAATGTATATCTTTATAGACAAAAAATACTTGCAGTTACCCATATACTACGCGTTTATTGGTGCATTTATGTTAATACTTATATTATACGTGCCTAAACGAGTATATGAGTATGCGTACGCATATACTCGTATATTTAACCCTGTTTACTGTAAAAACAATACATATTAAGTGAAATTAATATTTCATTTATGTCTGCCTCATACTTAAAGTTTAAGTGACGTTAAAAGGACAATATTCGTTAAGCCTAATATTATGACCACTTTACCCCATCTTACTTAAATTGTTCTAAAAAATTAACCAAAATAGATTCAGCTAACTGCTAATGAGTAAGAGTTCTTGAGACATGTAGGAAGCTTCCTGTGCAGTCAATCTGTTCATAATTCTAACAAACAAAATTTTCCAAGAAAGTTAAAAGAGGTGTTTAGATTTTGAAAATTTTCATATTCACACAAAATATTTTATTTTACCTAATAAAATTTTGCCAGTTGTGAAATTTTGTATTCAAAATGTAGTTTTTAACTGCCCTATCGTAAAAAAAAATTTCCATTCATTCGAACATTTATTTCCAAGTTATAGCCATTTATTTGACGTATGACCACTTTACCCCATTAATCACTTTCCCCCACCCTATGCAATGCAGACCCTATGCAATGCAAGCAATTTCATTATTTTGGGTCAAATTTTTTTCTTCTTTAAAAATGCCAGAAAATTTAACATATTTTAACAAATAATAATATAACAAATAACATAATATAACAAACATAACTGGCTCTTTCAGTCCCGACACAATCTAAGTGTGCCCACATTTGTCACATAACACATTTCACTCACATCTCTTTCTAAGTGTCTTCTAAGAACTTTCCATCACGAAAGATGCAAGTTGCATCGCTTGAAAAATAATATTCTTTGTTTAAAAAATAGGTGGTATAGTGATGGCCATTCTTAAATCAGAGCCTATATTTATACCAACTTCATCTAAGAAAGATGGCCACTATCACATGTAATGTAAAAGCGTGCGTGACTAAATGCTTCAAAAAGTAGTTTAAGACCTCCGCTTTCTTTATATCATTGTGAAATTGTTTTTAACTAAATGTAAGAACATGAAATGAAATCGATTGTTACATATATCTCTTATACGTTTGCAATCCAAAAAAAAAAAAAAACATAAAGTTGCCCAGTAACTCACGCTGCCTCCACACAACTCGAAACAATGTTTTCCAATACTGTATGATACACATTAGTAAATGGTGCCATCTGCAGCTCTCAGCGCCAGTCTTCAGTACTTCCCAGAGCCACTAGGGAGGAATGCCATTATTTACACCTGTGCCCATTTTTCCACCTCTTCCTCTAATGATTAAAAAAAAAAAAAGATCATACAAAATGAACACCCACAATCACAAAAATGATTTTTTCAAAACCAACAAGTTACATACTGAATTACACTGCTCAAAACAATTAGGGGAGCACATGGTTTTAACAAAATTACGCAAAGATGTGTACTAATAAGTAACATAAAATGAATAATCCATAATTTAAAGCCTACCAGGAAATGGAAGAAGATAAATTTGTATGCAAATCAGTGTTCATGACGTCAAAAACCAGAAAAGGGAGATAATGGCAGAAATCGGGATGTTGCAGAAACTTCTGTTTTATTGCCGTAGCTACGAAATTCGATTGCGCAGTACAGATTTTCTTGAGACAAAGTTATTTGAGAATGACTCAACAACGTGATTAACCGGAATCCATGGCATGGCGTGTTATAGGCAGACTGGAATCCTGGCAAACATAACGTAGTGTTGCGGACGCTGTTGGAGTCTCCAGAAGTGTTGTTGCAAGGCTGTGGAATCGATTCAAAGAGACAGAAAATGTTAGACGTCGACCAGGGCAAGGTCGGCCACACGCCACTGCAGCAACTGATGACCGGTATATACTGTTAACAGCCCGTCAAAACAGAACACAGAATGCTATGCAGTTGCTCTTGGCAACAGGACGAAGGATGTCCAGCCAAACAATACATAATCGGCTTCAAGGCCGTATCCAGAGGGGGGGCCTGACGGGCCCGCCCCCCCCCCCGAAACCCGAAATGTTTTGTACCTTAAAACAGAAAAAGTTTTTTTTTTTTCTTTTCTTTTTTTTAAAAAAATTCCTAATGTCAGAAAAAGAAAATAAGAATTTTTTTTTTTTCATTCTTAATTTTGCTACTATTCAAAATTTAAAATATTTTGTAGATATACAGAAAAAGCAGTTCTAGTTCTCATTAGCTGCAAGGCACACTTGAAATTTAGACCTTTAATTAGGACTTCCTGCTCTCTTCCCCAATTCAATTCAGGGCAGTCCAGGGTCAAGGCAGGCCCTTTGTCAGTTCGGTAGACTTTTCAAGTCTACCGAACTGACTTCTGTGCACTTCCTCCTCCAGAGGCGTGCACAGAAATTTTGGGACTGTCACAAATGTTTTTTTTTGGGCCCCCTCCATATTGTTTACCCATATTTTCAACCCTAGGTTTAAAAATATTGGGCCCCTTTTAAGCTCGGGCCCGGGCCAACAGGTGTCCCTTCTCCCCTCTGTGAACGACCCTGCCCTCCTCCCCCTAAAACTCTTACAAAACTTACACTGTACTGATTTCGAGCCGGGGACTCCCCAAAGGCTGGGCCCCTAGTTTCCGATTAGGCGAGTATCTTCTTACCAAGATGTACCAAATTCAGCTCCTTGATACGTCCTGAGTAAAAAATGCAAAAATCACGATTCTCGCGTTTTTGTAGCATAATTTTCAAGATCATTTTTGTGACTGATATGTTTCTTGTCTTGCATTTATTTAATGCCGAATTCAGTGTCATGGAGGTTCTTTTGTTATTGCTTGTTTTTTTTTTTTTTCCTTACTTCTACTGCATACTGTTAATACCTTAAGTATGAGGGGAAAAAAAAATAACACTTACTCTACTCTTTCATTTTCTGCACTACTTGTGATTGAAAAAAAGATTGTTTCGAGAAATATTTCGTTGCATTTATTTTTAACTTAAAACGGGTGTGTCCTACAAAGTTATAATCATTTTGTAAGACTGCAATCAACTTCTGAATAGTGTAAATAAAGTGCTTCAAATAATTTCAACTGTTCGAGAGTCTTTGAAAATTATTTAAGTTTTTGAAATTCCTTGAAAAGTTCTTCAATTTTGTATCTTATCAAGAAAATAGAGTATGAATTGTCCAAATGGCTAGAATATTACTCTTCCGTTCTTATTTTCTGAATGTCTACACCATTTCTTTTAAACTGTTTTGTACAGTTTTCATACTGTAGGGCATTTAATGAAAAAAAAATGGGGGTAGGGGGAGTGATCAAAAACAAACTTCACTAAAAGCCGATATAAGCAGATGGCGGGGTGCTTCTCTTTTCTCCTCTCTCGTTTTTCCTCTCTGTCCATTAAGTTCCATGATTTGTCGAGCAAGCAATTTTTATTTTGTTTGATCTTGATTTGCAAAAGAATGTACAACTTTTAAAAGAATTTGTTTGCCTTTTTTTTCATATTTTTGTAGTCTCAATTACCTAAGATATGGCCTCAAATTACAGATTTTTTTTTTTTCAAAAATTTTTCAGGGGAAAAACCCCCGTACCCCCTGAAATTATGGATGTTCTACATCCGACTTAAAGGGACACTCTCCTGTTATCCTTACCACTACAAGGTGAATAAGAAAAATAATAAGAAATTAAAATAAAAACAGTCCAAACAGTGGAATCATTAAAAATCGAGACAAAAAGTCTTCTATGTTAACATTTTTATGCGTTTGGTGTGTCTATTATACTATATGTGCATGTGTGTGTTAGGACAATGTGCTAATCCGGGCCCCTCCCGAAAAAAATTTCTGGATACGGCTCTGATCGGCTTCATGAGCGAGGGCTCTATGCACGAAGGCAAATGGTCTGCATTCCGTTGACCCCACTACACCGTGCGGCCCAAAGAAGATGGGCTGCTGAACATCGAGATTGGGAGCAACATGATTGGAGTCAAGTGCTGTTTACAGATGAGTTCCAAATCTGTCTGGAGTGTGACATCCGACTTGTTCTGGTATGCAGGTACAGGGGCACTCGAAATAACCCCGCATTCATTCATAAAAGGTCACAATACAGATGAGTTGGGATGGTATGGGGAGGAATCAACATAGGCGGAAGTACATTCCTGCATATCATTCGGGATGGCGCTTTGACGGGCCGAAGGTATGCAGATGAGATACTGCGACATCATGTCATCCCTTACGCTGGAGCCATTGGAGATTTCTTTGTTTTCCAGTATGATATTGCCCAACCACATAGAGCTCTTCTGGTGGAGAATATGCTTGAAACTGAAACACTACAGCGTATGGAATGGCCAGCGTGTTCTCCTGACCTGAATCCACTCGAGTATGTTTGGGACATACTCGTACGACGCCTTGCTGCGCAACCAAGGCCGCCTGTTACTGTTCGAAAGTAGGAGAATGCACTTCTTGAGGAGTGGAACAGTACTCTCCAAAGTCAGATCGATAACCTCATCGCATTCATGGTCAACAGGTGTGCAGCAGTCTTAGCTGTTCGAGGAGACCACACGCCCTATTAAAACTCATGCATCATGTCTAAACAGTACCTTTCTTCATTGCTTACATGTAACCAAATCTGGATCTCTGTCTGTCTGGATATCTGGATCTCTGTGACGCGCATAGCACCTAGACCGTTCGGCCGATTTTCATGAAATTTGGCACAAAGTTAGTTTGTAGCATAGGGGTGTGCACCTCGAAGCGATTTTTCGAAAATTCGATTTTGTTCTTTTTTTATTCCAATTTTAAGAAAATTTTGCCTAGCAAATTATCACAACGTGGACGACTAAATTACGAAATTATCATAACATGGAATCGTAACATGGGCAAGAAAATGAATATAGCAAACTGGCGAGAAAATCATCATCCAATATTTGTAAATATAGAGGCGAACCAAATGGCATTTTAATTTTCTACTACGGGCAAAGCCGTGCGGGTACCACTAGTTATAAAGATTTTTGAGAGCAGAAAGTGGTAAATCTAAACATTTTGTTAGTAGCCACTAACAAAAAGTTAACAACTAACATTACAAATTTGGCAAATTGCAAATGAAGTTCAATGGTTAAAGAAAAAGGATGAATATAGCAGAAAGGTTCAAAACTAATATATTGTACTGCACTGAGAAAAGGGAAATTTGAGATTGATTGAGAGTTAAAATTTTAAAGATGAATGTAATTAAAAAAAAAAAAAAAAAAAAAAAATGGGATTTTATCACAAGTGCATCATTACAATGTTCCAAACTGCTCACCGTTCAAAAGAACGGTGGTTCAATTTTTGCGTGAACCAACGGATCCGTTCATTTTAAGGATTCGTTCTTTTTGACCCGTTCGTTCATGAACGATGCATCCCTAGTTGAAACTAAATCTGTTTTTCATTGTTTACATTTTCATCACTCTAAACTAGACTTTTAGGTTGTTGATTGCAGAAAGAACAAAAGTCCAAAATTTTAAACAAATTTTACTTTTAGTGATGAAATTAATAAGCAGAGGTAATGATCCTACATACAGTTAGATCAGTCATAAAATTTCTTGTAGAATTCAGTTCATTTATGATTGAAATAAACACTTTTTACCGAATCTTTCTTTTAGTCATATTTCTTGTAATTTAAAAGAATTTTAATCATTGCATACTTATATAGGTGAAAAATAAATTTCTTTTGGAAGCACTGTGCTTGGTCGAAAACGACTTGTGATTCCAATTCTTTTGCATCCTGCAAGTATTTCTATTCTTCTGAAAGTTATTTTATCCATTGCTACCTTTAAATCAGCTTATTTTATTTTTCATTTCACGAATTTATTAATTTTTGTTATTAAAACTTTGGTAGTTTTTAATTTTTCTCAATTCATTTTATCATTTTCTTGTAAAAGTAATATTTATACATTTTATTACATCCTCATTTAAATATCTAACTGTTACTCTTCTTAATCTTATTGCAGTAATTTTCAGTTCACATGAAGATCAGCTTTTTTACTTCCGTTTACAAAAAAGGAAGTATTGTATTTGCGAAAAAATTTTCACTCAAAAATCGGTCTTAATTTCCATTTTGCTCGTCCCCAAATGAAAACTGATTTTTTTTTCAACCCGATCACGCGTGGATACATGCCTAAGAACGTATAGACACCTGAATAATCCATTTTGACGATCCCCGAGTTAGTTACAACGAGTTTTCTCGTGACGTCCGTATGTACGTATGTATGTGCGTATGTGTGTATGTATCTCTCAAGAATGGTATGTCCCAGAAAGTTGAAATTTGGCACATACACTGTTAAAAAATTCAGGAGGATTTTCTGGTAATTGTTACTGTAAAATGGCGGACTTATAGCATCGCTGATTTTTACGGTAATTTATACCGGAGAAATAAGCGATCCCACCTCCAATTGATTGCTGTGGCTTATCGAGGAAACCATATAATTTTACAGTAACCTTTGATTTTTACGGTGATAGCTACTGGCAACATGGGACAAGTGGAGTACATTTTGAGTTGAACGTTTTGAAGCTTATTGTGAATAAATAATACTTAGTTAAGAACGAACAAATACAGTGGTGGTAAAAAAATTTCATCACCCGCGCCGCAAAGGAGAGGAATATCATTCCGGTTGCATTCAACACACAGTCAAGCATCCCATATCCTATATGATTTAGGGATGCATTTATGATCAGGGAGCTGGTGTGCAAGAAACAGTAAACGTTCAGGTGCATATTGGCATTTTGGAGGAAAAATCGCTTCCTACTATCCGGGATTACTTTACTTCTGTTCCAAACGTCATTTTTCAGGATGATTCTGCTCCGTGCCATAGGGAAAAACTGGTAAGTAACAATTTAAAAACCTTTATCCTGCTATTAGACTTAAATTAACATGGGGTTAAGTTATTTTTTTTTCTCTAAACTCACACGCAGATTCAGAAATGGAAAAATGAACATGGGGTCAGCTGTTTGCCTTGGCCCAGAAACAGCCCCGATCTACCTAAACAATTGTCGTATCCTGCTGTTAAATGTTTATTTGATAAGTTTTGCAGAATTTCACATACATTCATCGTTAGTCGGGTGACCAAAACTTCTCACATAATCCCATTGTTGTGAAAATGCGAGGGTGATGCTATTTTTTTTACCAGCACTGTATATAAAAAATAGCGGAATATTAGTCTTTTTTGAGAATTGTATTTGTATGAACTGAAATGTTATCAAATTTTTTTGCACATTAAAAATAAATCCAAGCTTGGCGACGGGGCAAGTTTACGCGTTGACGTTTGAACACCTTTACGTAAAGCCACGATATAAGGGGAGCTGACTTATTCGACAATTTGGTTCCAAAATTGTCGATGGACAAAATTAGTTTGTACAAAAGCCTCTTTGCTGAAAACTAATGTCCTAGCTTTAGATGTGTTACCTGATGGATGTTTGATTATTTTCCTTTGTAAATGTAGAAAAATTAATTAATACAAATTAAAGCATATAAGGTGTGAAAATAAGGTTCATTACAGTAAAGATTTCTCGATACCATTTTGGTGAATTTGTGAACAAAGTTATCTTTCTACATTTACCTTAAGTGACATTTTACTCAATTAATTATCTAATGTTTTACGACATAGCAACCAGCGAATGTTACAACGTATTTATAAATATTAGAAAGAATGTTGGATCCTAAGCTGACTTGGAACCAAAATTTCGGATAAGTCGGCCTGTCCTATTCAAGTGGTTCTACCTTTATACGCACGTTCGTACTGTGTCTTACTTCAAAAAGTTCCCTGACGCTTTTATCGCTTCGAATTCTCTCAAAACATTTTAGTATTTTCAGGTTATTTAGTTTTGAAAACCACCATTTAATTTTTAATTGAATTACAAATTCGTATCTTATAGCTTATAATCATGTAGTGCTGTCTTCATGCCCGTTTAGCTTTTACTTTGTACACCATTCAGTCTGCAATAAATTTGCTTTATTTTAACGATGGTAAGATTAGAGATAAAAACAGCCGGGAAAAAACCGGAAAATTTCGGAAAAAAAAAAAACATTTTTTTTCCCGAAGGGGTCTATTTCCACTCCGGAAAAATTGAAAAAATGAATTTTTCAACCTTTCAGGAAAATTTAGTTGAAATTTTCAGCCAAAAGTTAGTAGAAATTTCTCCTACTTAAATTCTGAAACAATTTCCTCCTCTTACCCCCTCCTTGTATGTTAAAGTACTGTCTAACTTTGATAATGCAAGTTGTTGTATGATAATATAATTTGCATATAGATCAAAAAACATTTAATACTTTTTGCAAAAAAATTAACCAATATCCTTAGTGAAGAATTTATTTTCCTTCTTCACAAAACAAACAAGCATAACTTTAATGACACAACTATGCTTCTGCTGACTGTGCGAACCAAATGTACAGGGTGCGGCAAAAAAAAAAAAAAAAAAAAAAACGGGCAAGCAATTTTCCATGTAACTTTATTAAAAATAAATAAATTAACAAAGCACAAAAAAATAATAATATGAGAAGATATAATAATATGAGAATCAAATATTATCTTCAATAATAATATGACAAGCAATAAATAAATTAATTGGTTTCAAACTGGCCGCCTTTTGAATTAATACAGAAGTGCAACTACTTATTGAAATTTTCATTCAAGGGCCGCAAGTCTTTTAATCAATCCAATTCCCTATAAAACAATTGGTTTAGAGAGTCCAAACTTATGTGTAGTTTAGAGTAGACCTTTGACTCTAAAACAGACCATACAGTGTAATAAATGGGATTGAGGTCTATTGAGTAGATTGTCCACTCTAAAGATGATATTATGTCAAAAACAATGCGCCTTGCATAGAGATGTAAAATTTCCGGAAATTTTTAAGTGGTGGAAAAAAAACCGGGTTCTTACCGATTTTTTTCGGGAAAAATTGGAAAAAAAGGAAAATTTGATTTTTTTATGAATAAATTTTGGGTTTCTTAATAGCTCTGTGTTTCTTGGAACATATAAAGGGCTAACCATTAAAAAATATATGCAATCCACGCATCTTTTTTTTCTGCTTGACAGAAATGCACATAAAGGTAAGATTAATTAGAACAAAAAGCCTTTTTGTTTTATAACTGAGAGCTTTCATAGTCAAACACCAGAAATAAGTCAAGTCGTCATTCAACCAATAATATTGGGTAATGTGTGTCTAATCATAACAATTACATTTTCTATTTTAGATAGCCTTTAAAACTTGAAATATTAATTGAAATTTTCGACTTTCAAACCTAATTGATTTTTTTTTTTTTTTTTGAAAGAAAATAATACAGTGTAACTTTACTGTCTGAAAATGAAAGCTATTGAGTTTTGATTTTTTCTAATCCAGTCTAAGTTCAAATCAAAACTAAATTGGTTTTTCTTAAGCTGAACCAAAATTTAAACTGGAGTTTCAGTTTATTCATTTGGTCCTTCTAAGCACAGTAGTAAAAGTAGTCATACCAGCACTTTTGAACGAAACTGAGTTATTATAACCAAGTTGTTCTCTGTTTCGTATTTTACTTGATAAATAAAATGTTTTAGGGTCAAGAACTATTTTTCTGAAAAAATCTTTAAAAAAAAAAAAGACATCTGAATTAAATATATGGTAGAGTCAAACTTCAAAACACAGTATCTCAGCTTAAACCCTACTGCAGATTCCACTTTTTTGCTTAGCACGGCAGTATACAGGGTACGGCAAAAAAATGTCGGACAAAAATTGTATCATCGAATGGAAGAAAGGTAATTTCATTTTAATGAGATTTCATTTTAATGAGTGCCTTATTTATTTTTGTTTCCCACTTTATTAGAAAATAATTTGCAATATATTTCCAAGTTGTTTTTCGGTTTTCTTACAATTTCAAGCAAACTAACTGCTATTTTAAGTTGTTTAACCAAGTACAACGACAGTTCGTTTGCTTGTTGTGCCTCGGCAAACAATGATTGAAACGGTATGTCGTTTCAAGTGGCTTGGAAATGATAGTCGATGACTGGAAAGTGTACAAAAACAAACGGTGAACATTTCAGTTAATAGTCAGGTTATCCAATGGTGAGTTCAATGAAGTCCTGGGTTTCTACGAGAGAAGTCGTATGTAAGATGGGAATTTGTGCCCGATAAGTGCGACTAAGCGAAAAAAACAGTTGAAACAGAAGCTTTATGAGTTTCAAAAAGTTCAGGCATTCGTATGACTCCAAAGATGCCAGAAACGTTTGAGACGGGCTTCAAGTTCACGCTGGAAGAGATACCTTTCACTGATTTACCGTTCAACCAGCTCATATCCTGCAGAACAATAAGATTTAGTCTGTAGACAGGCCAAGTACCTTAGAAAATGTTAAATATCGCCAAAATCCGAAGTCAAGCTTGGTCTGTGATGGAATCAGCACAAGCGACAAAAAATCTCTAGTTTTTTGTGGATGAGGGCCGTAAAATGAATCAAAAAGTGAACCAGAAGGACATTTTAGAAGTTATTGTACTTCTGTGGGCGTAAGAGCACTTCAGCAATGTAGACTGGACATTTTCCTTAAACTCAACACTGATTCACATGGCCAAAAACACAAGAGGCGCATTGTTTTTGACATGGTACCATCTTTTGAGTGGACGCTCTACTCACTAGACCTCAATCACATTTATTGCACTGTATGGCCTATTTTAGAGTCAAAGGTCTACTCTAAACTACACATAAGTTTGAACTCCCTAAACTAATTGCTTTATAGGGAATAAGATTGATTAAAGGACTCGCGGCCCTTGAATGAAAATTTTAATGAGCAGTTGTATCTCTGTATTACTGCAAAAGGCGGCCAGTTTGAAAACAATTAAATTTATTGATTGCTAAAGGTCTTCTCATATTATTATTATTTTTTTGTTTTGTTAATTTATATATTTTTAATTAAATTAAACGGAAAATTGCTTGCCTTTTTTTTGCCGCATACTGTACATTTGGTTCACACACTAACTTCCCCGTGTAACAAGCACATTGATTTGATTGTAACTAAAGCTAGAAAGAGACTTGATATACTAAAGTTCATCTCCGGTTGCGATTGGGGCGCTGACGCCAGAACATAAGCCCTAACCTTACAAAATACTTCAGCAAGCTCATGAGTTACCGTAATCAGTATCGTTCTGCAAACTTTGTATGTAGATGGCAAAATAACCAAAGATTGAAAAGGAATAGTCCTCTCAACAGTGCTGAGAAGTGAAACGTAATAAAACTAACTGTGGAATTCAATACTTTAAAACCCATCGAATCCCCATTGGACCAGATGCCTGGGGTTTGTTTTCATACGGTTATTTATCCGCGCAAATAAGACAATTCAACATCCTGAATACTTAAGACAGGTTGCTTTAGAAGTGATTAATAGTATTCCTACTGAGGCTGTTCTGATTTACACAGACGGCAGCAGAATTGAAGGGAACACTGGATGTGGAGTTTTTGTTAAGTCTGGAGATGAAGAAATATCTCTTATAAACGTAGAAATACTGATTACTGCTCCGTGTTCTGCTCTGAATTGATCGCCTTTGACATGGCTCTGAATTACATTGCTGAGCAACGCTTCCCTAGAGAGTCATGGATCCTATCAGACAGCCGCAGTTCAATCCAATACTTGCAAAATTGGAGATTCATTGCAGATCAAAAGGGAATAAGAATTGTTAAAAAAAACTCAAGAGTCTGTCCAGTTCTTGTGACCTCCATTTACAATGGATTTCATCTCATGTGAATTTGAGATATAACGATATTGCGGATGGACTGGCGAAAGAGGCCTCTACTATGACTCAGAATAGTGGGGATCCTCTGACGTACCTTGAACTTTACTCCAGATGTAAGGCTATTATATACAGCTCTTGGAGATGTCCTCCTGAGCATCCATGGTATTTTTGCGAGGGTCCTGGTGCTTCCCTTAGATTTGAGGGTGACAGGAGAGATCAAACTGCTTTAAGTCGCCTGAACACAGGTCATCTAAAAACCCTCAGATTTTCCCATGGTAATAGGACTTTCCCAATTTGCACCAAATGTCATACTGAAGAGGCCACTGCACAACATCTGATTTTTTGTGTTGGTTTGGTACGCGATGATCTACTGAAGAGACCTGCTTCTGTCTTGAAGTTGATTAAGGCGAACAACCTCATGGATCTGATCTGATTCAGAACAAAGAGATAAGTAAGAAGAAGAAGAAGATAAATATGCGTAAAGGTGCCCCGTTTCCGGAGCAAGTTTACGCAGTCGACTTTGACTCAAAAATAATTTTTTAACGGAAAAACACAAACTGAGCAACAATTGAATATACCAATTTTGACTCCAATAACTGCTTCATAAAACCGTAATATCTAAAATTTCCTAATTTAAAACATAAAATTTAGAAAATTAATTGAAAAAAATCCGCGTTAACGTCCCCCAGCCCACCCAACGTAGCGAAAAAAAAATCAATTGTTTGGAGAAAGTTATGAATTTTATGCCATGTATGGGATACCTACATGTTTTTTAATTTGAAGAAATGTTTATGTGGGGTGTAGGAGCAACATTATACCAACAGAAAGTTCGAGTTTATGTATATATATATATTTTATTTGGTATAGCATTACAAGTGCTGGTTCACACTTTCGGACGAAGTCGGCGCTGATTTTGCCGTTGTTTAAATTAGATGACTTTTTTTTACAATTCTTTTGACGTAAAAGAAAAAATATAAAAGGGTGCGTGACTTGAAAAACCAACTTTCAATTTTTTGGGGACACCCAAAACGTTCGTCCATGGTACATCCTCGGCAGTCAGAAATTTTTTTTACTGAATTAGCAGTTATCGCTAATTCATATACTTTTCTTTAAAAAGTCAAGCTCTATTCAATATAAATATTGACAAAATATGAAAATTACGATGTCGAACCATCTAATGGCGTCAAAATGATATGCCTGGGGTCAGCTCGTATTTTTATGAGTCTTGGTTTTCATTGCGTCCGCTGATGTACTTGTGTAAAATTTGCTCCAGTCAATTTTTTTTTTGTTAAGTTTATTTAGAAGTAGTTTCCAGAAATCACTACAAACTACTATTTTTTTTTTGTATCAAACTACTCACTGCACTACTTTTTTTTTAAAGTAGTGCGCTACACTACAAACTACTAAAAAATGTAGCTACTACTGTAGCGTTGCTACTTGTAGCGCGCTACTTTCAACCACTGATTCACCCTAAACCCTAATACGCACATAAGACAATCATAAATTCAAAAGTAGAATAGAAGGATCAACAGTCGGGGCCCATTCCTTTTTGACCAATCAAGGAACGCCGTAAAATTTGAATGGGCCCCGGCCGTTGATCCTTCTATTTTGCTTTTGAATTTATGATTCGTCTTACGTGTGTATCGATTATAAGACTATTTCAATGGTGTAGTTATTCAGTAGTACTTAATAACATCCTAAAATCCTGGGTGTATATTTTTATCTTTTAAGGTTTTTTTTTTTGGTTTTTACGCAGTCAGGTTTTTGTTTTTATTGGAAAATTGTTTTTTAATCACAAAATATATACAAAATGAATATTACAATATAATACAAGGTACTTACAAAAAGACTCTAGTACTTGAACAAAGTAATCGACATAACATTTTCGAAGTATGGCAATATATATTGCGGACATTATAGTGCTGCATATTGTGTTGATGTTGCAGATTTTAACATCTAGATACATCATCAGTATAACATCGCCATGTTTCGATACATTTTCTTTTCATTAAATCAGGATTAGGGGTGTCTCGGCGCAGCGCGGCGGTGGGGATTCACGGCGCAGGGTGATCTATTGAATTTTTAAGAGTGTTTGGGGGGGGGGGGGGGGGGCTCTTGTTTGTGGTGATATTCGGGGGGAGGAGAGGGTGAGGTGCTCCGGAATAGATATACATATTTTTGATAATATAAAATAAGTTAGGAAGATATGAATGTAACGGCAAAAAAAGAAAAAAAAATTGAAAAGAACTATAATTTCAAACAAGCATAGCATTTTAAATTATAAAATAGTAGGGTTTGTTAATTTAAATCATCATAATTAATGAACGAATGAGTAAATGAATATATTTATTTGCATATTTCTACCCGCAAACCCTACCCATTGGGGGGGGGGGGGCGGCGGGGTCCATAAAAAAATCCAGTTTTGGTCGGATCTCTTCCAAATTTGGCTCATGGGTTCTATAATACTCAGGAGCAACAAAGGACATCTGGGTCAAATCTGGAAAGATCCTACGAGATCTGGATTTTTATAAGGAACCCCCCCCCCCCCCAATTGAGGGTTTCCTCCTTCATAGCGGAACAAAAACAGGGAAATTCCCGAGTATCAAAGGATATCTGTGCTAACTTTGGAAAAGATTCGACAAAAACTGAATTTTTATTAGAAAACCCGTATGGGGATTGCCCCTATAGCGGGGCCTGAAAACTATTCCATGTAAATTCCTAAGAGCATCAAAGAACCTCTGTGCAAAATTTAGAAAATATCCGACAAAAGCTTAGTTCTAATGGAGAACACCTCCTCTCCCCCTCCCCCATAGAGGGGTAACCTGTGAATTCCCGTGAATCAAAGGCCCTCTGTGGCACATTCGGAAAAGTTCCGACTAAAACTGGTGTTTTATAAGAAAAAACTCCAAGGGGGGGGGGGGGCTGTCCTCCATAGCGGGACGAAAATTAATCTATGAGAATATATAAACATAAAAGAACTTCTTCCAAATTTGGAAAAGATCCGTCAAAAACTGGATTTTTTAAAGGAAAACCTGGGGGTTTAATTAGACACCACATGGGGAATTTATGGAACCGGAGTAACATGCGGGTTTCCGTTCTTTTTTTTTTCTGTTTGGATAAAAAAAAAAAGCTTGGATGTAGGGAAACAGGTGGAGCACAGAACTTAAGTCAAAAAAGTCACTAATAACGGGAGTCTTCGCCAATCGCCAGTAGCAATAACGAAGACAATGGACCACCAATGGCAGAACGCTACACTGTTATAACTACAGGTTGCATTCGGCACCTTTCAGGGGTGAAACGCTTGTTCACCAGCGGCTCCCAATACGGAGCCGGAATTGCACCTCTAACTAGGGTGAAAAACAGGCACCTTTAAAAAAATAGGCAGCCGGGGTGAAAAGAATGAACCTTCGGAGAGAGAAATGCATTGAGCTGTATAGTAACCCTGGAGAGCGGATGGGGTCGAATCGGATAGGGGTAGAGTGTAACATTCGAATCTCGCCAATGTTCCCCTCGTTAGGCTTAGGAGATGGTCTTAGCATTGGAGTCTATGAGGAAGCTCGCAAGCTTTAAAAAATATTTAAAAATAACCCATTTGCTTTTTGTTATCAAATGACCGGTTTTTAAACACATCACGTTGTCGGTCTGCTGAATATGTACATCATTAAACTAAACAATTCTTTACTTTTATTTAGTAAAAGAATAAAAATTTGGCTCCTTTTCGGCAACCATTATTGCCAAGACTCGGGGTGACGTGAGATGACGTAGAAGGAGAGGGAGGGAACTTCCATCGCTCGGAGCCATTGAGCTGTATAGTAACCCTGGAGAGCGGATGGGGTCGAATCGGATTGGGGTAGAGTGTAACCTTCGAATCTCGCCAATGTTCCCCTCGTTAGGCTTAGGAGATGGTCTTAGCATTGGAGTCAACGAGGAAGCTCGCAAGCTTTAAAAAATATTTAAAAATAACCCATTTGCTTTTTGTTATCAAATGACCGGTTTTTAAACACATCACGTTGTCGGTCTGCTGAATATGTACATCATTAAACTAAACAATTCTTTACTTTTATTTAGTAAAAGAATAAAAATTTGGCTCCTTTTCGGCAACCATTATTGCCAAGACTCGGGGTGACGTGAGATGATGTAGAAGGAGAGGGAGGGAACTTCCATCGCTCGGAGCCATTGAGCTGTATAGTAACCCTGGAGAGCGGATGGGGTCGAATCGGATTGGGGTAGAGTGTAACCTTCGAATCTCGCCAATGTTCCCCTCGTTAGGCTTAGGAGATGGTCTTAGCATTGGAGTCAACGAGGAAGCTCGCAAGCTTTAAAAAATATTTAAAAATAACCCATTTGCTTTTTGTTATCAAATGACCGGTTTTTAAACACATCACGTTGTCGGTCTGCTGAATATGTACATCATTAAACTAAACAATTCTTTACTTTTATTTAGTAAAAGAATAAAAATTTGGCTCCTTTTCGGCAACCATTATTGCCAAGACTCGGGGTGACGTGAGATGATGTAGAAGGAGAGGGAGGGAACTTCCATCGCTCGGAGCGCTTGGAGATATGTTTTTCTTTTCCTTCGTTTTTTGTTTGTTTCGCTTAATAAGAGTAAGAATTAACAGATAATTTGTTAATTCAAATTTTAATTGTATAATTAAAAATTTTAGTATTTTTCATCGAGAATGTAGGATTTTTAACACAGTAACACAGTACTTTTTAAACAAATGCAGATTTATTTCAATTTATTAACCATTTACCTTCTGTAAAAACAGTTACACGAGTCGTAATTTTTGCGAAAATGAACGTATCGGTGACTTTGCGAGATAAAAAATTTAGTGAATTGTATGTGAATAGAACAGAAAGTTTAAATATTTCGCGTGGCTTAAATTTTCGCGATAATGATGAGCTAGCGAAAATTAAAGTAAAACGAAAACAAGGGTTTTCACATTCACAATATTGTTTTTGTTGTTTATCTCTTTTCTGCAGGGAAGTTTTAGGTTTTCTTTCTCAAATATTCAGCAGATATTTTGTAAGTATTGAGTTGTCTTCATAATATTTATTTAAAAAATTTTTTTTTTCAAAAACATTTAAAAAAAAAAAAAACCCTCTTAATTTGACTTTTAGCTATAATTAAGAGGTACATACTAATTTTTTAATCACAGATTTTTTTTTTTTTTTTGATCGTTAGAAAAGAATTTATTGAAGAAAAGAACATATCAATTTTCCTTTTACACAATTCCCAGTTTTTTTTACAGATTTGTGACGTATCGCATTATATTTTCATCTTTTTGAGAACTATTTCTTTTGCAATGTAAAGAAATAGTTGGAAAAAAAGATATGTCTAAATTCCCAACTTTATTATTAATTATTTTAAAACGTTTATTCATTCATTCTTCGTTGATAGAAAAAAGTACAAATTATGTATTAATATCCTCTTGGTTTAATCATTATGAAAATGTTTCTAAGTAATACCGTGTATTTTTATACAATTATGGTGAAATTATATAAGGTTAAACAGTTTATAGGTATAAAATTTCAAAAAAAAAAAAAAGATTTTGCGACCACATTGGAAGAAATTAATATTGACTTTCTTTTTGAACACTCCGTAATGTGAACACCCCCGATATTCTGAACACATTTTGATGGCGAATCCATATAGTAAGATATCCTGCTGTTGCTTTTGCGGCGACAATGTTTAATCCAATCCTCCTTTATGGTGCACCCCCCCCTCCAATCAGAATATTTTTGTTCCATTCCATAAATGTCCAGGTTAGAAATAATTTACTCTACAATATTTCTGCTCTTTAAAGAAGATTTATTGGCTTAAGGGCTTTTTGAAAACATTATTAAAAAACCCATGATTTTGTTTATTTTATTTTTTAATTGTATCGGGGGGGGGGGTTACCTTTCGGTGCCCCTCCCAAAAAATTTTTCTGTGTCCGCCCTTTCACGTATGAGGGATTTTTGTTTCTGAAATATTTTTTTATATTTCTAAAATAGGTTTGTGACTGAATTGAAACTCATTATTTCAATCAAGTCCATGTTCTTGTATGCTATGTATAATAGTACAATTACTTCCAATTGTTCCTAAAAATGAAGATGAAAGAAAGAATAAAATTTCAACTCAATACATTTGTAAAAAAAAAATATGTATTTCAGTTCCTGTTCGTACTATAAATAAAACAAGTGTAATAAATCAACGAATTCAAAAATCAAAATATAAAATTCATGAAACCATTTCTTGTATACACAAAACAATACAAATGATAATAATGAAATGATACAAGTTTTCTATAGTAAGTCAAATATACACTTCTTGTTGACTTTGATTGCATGAGCAAAATATGTAGAAAGATAAATTTTTGAATTTTTAAAAACTGCAGAAAATGAAACAAAGATATGATTTTAAAGCAAAGAAATGTATTTTGTAGGGCAGAAAATAATGTTTGAGTAGTAAAATTTCCGCATTGGAGTAACAAAAAATTATTTTGGAGTGAGAAATGCTAAATTTAGGAGTGAAGGGAAGAAAAAAAAAAGCAGCTATATATTTGCCCCGCAAAAAGGGGGGAAAAAAGAACATGAGACGTAGAAAGTATAAAAGAGAATTAGGCAAAGTGAGACAGGAAGAAGAGTGAGACAGCAAAAATTTCTTTTATGTTTAGGCTAATTCCAGCCTGGTAAAAGTTTTGAAAGATCAATTCGACATTCTGTGAACAGTAGCGTAACTATGGGGTCTAGCTCCCCTGGCGAACTAAAGAAATTACGCCCCCCCCCCCCCCAAACCCCAGTCGCCCACATTGCAACTCATTGTGTCCTCAAAAAAAAAAAAAGTTTTTTTTTCTTATTTTCTTTTTTAGAATTGTTTTCAACGATGCTCAATGTTCCAATTCAGTAGATGTTATGTATGTGTGTAAATATATATGAACCCCCTCCAGCTCTTTTTGTTGAGAATTTTTTTGCAATTTTTTAAAGCATTTTTCAATTTATATGATTAAAAAAAAAAACTCTTAAAAATTTTTTGTTTAATCAGCCGACATGCCGCCCCTCTGTCTGCTGCGCCCCTGGCGATAGCCACTCCTGCCAACCCCTAGTTACGCTACTGTCTGTGAACAATATTTAAATAAAAGGTTGCTTTCAAACCTGATGCAAAGTGATGTGCGCCTTGTTCACATGTTTGTAAGAGCAATTAACAGCGCAACAGCAAGGCATGATGTAAATTCAAGAGTCGGTGTGTGTATTATTCACCAAATTCCAAGCCACGCTTACTCTTTTGAACACTAGGTGGCAGGGCTGCGCGAGGTCACTCAAAACTTCCGGCGGAAGTCTTATTTGTATTGCTTCTTACGACGAATTGCTCTTTTTACGTATCTGTAATTTGATTGAATTTTTAAAATTAATCATGAATTTCAAAGGCGCAAAATTTTCGTAAAAAGAGGGGATGTTGTTCTCCTTTCGGGTACAGCATGAGGACAGGAGCAAATAAGATGTCAGAAATAAAGATGTTCAAATTTCTAAAGGTCCTGATCGTCGAATCAAAGCCAATGCTTTAAAGCGAAAGGATTGAATCTTAATGAATATTATGTAGTAAACACACTTTGTGCGAGGTATTTACGAGCTGGAAACATTCACCTTAATTTCATCAGCTTTGTATTTTTACTGTAATGTGTGAAGATCTATATTGATCTATATTAAATTGATTATTAGAAAAACTCAACCTGAACAATTTTTTATTTGCTTCCTGCAAAGCTGAAAGTTTCCAGTGTTTTGACGGGTTTCAAACAGTTTGATTTGTGTGATTAAAATAAAGAACCACTATTCATTACCGCATGAGAAAAAAACTTCCCATAGCTGGAACCATTAGCCCGTCTCCTGGGACTTCGAGTTATTGACGGTACTTTAATATTAGGCGCTCTAATTGTAAACAAATTTAGATATTCGACAATCGGTAAACAAACACATTAATTAAAGTTATAGTATAGTATCATAGTATAGCTATTGCTATTACATTCAAAGCAATTTTAACGCAGGAGAAAGCACTCGGAGATTAAATTTAAATTATGTTATCTTTCAATTTTTTTTTTATGCCTATCAATCTTGCTACAGAAGCAAGTTGATTAAACAAAAAAAAAGTGATGAACAAATATGTAATAAAATATATTAAATATCAAACCTGAAAATTAGGTAGCAACTGTAATAAGTGTGTGTGAACTGAAAAGCTACAACAGGAGAATTGATTGAATATGACACCAAAACTCCCTGTCATAGCCATTCTGTGTGAACACAGTGCAGAACA
This sequence comes from Uloborus diversus, assembly GCF_026930045.1. Classification (NCBI taxonomy): domain Eukaryota; kingdom Metazoa; phylum Arthropoda; class Arachnida; order Araneae; family Uloboridae; genus Uloborus; species Uloborus diversus. The sequence goes on from NC_072733.1 coordinate 78,497,739, forward strand.
GCTTCTATCTTTGAAAAAATAGCTTCAACTTAAGAATAGGAATTACAATTCACAACGTACTTGCAATCCAGTAGATTTGTGATTCTTGAAAGCAGACTTTGTATCAACTTTATTTCTGTTTAGGAGGTATTCATAAATGCTTATCATTGAAAGCGCGGTAATGATCGACAAACGAAGACTCGTTTTTTTTTTTTTTTTTTTTTTTTCTTATTTCTGTATTTAAAGGATCAGGAAAATCAGATCCGTTGATCGACAATTTTTGAGAATAGCAAAGCCTATTATACTCATTTCATGCATTAAAATACACAAAAGACATGATTCTACCTAGAACTGAAAGAAAACAAAATTGCCTGAACACTAAACATGAATCGTTAGCAATAGATTCGCCATCCATCTACTAAAGGATCGGTAAGGTCACAGCCATCGAAAGATAATTTTTAACAATAACTAAGTTTGACTTTCTTATTTAATGCATTGAAATACGCAGAAGACATTATTCTGCTTTTTAAAGAAGCACAACAAAATCGCTTTCGCTATGAACACCTATCTCTAGCAATGGAGATTGGCGCTTAACCGGAAATAAGACTCGCTACTTCCGGTCTACGTCAGTGGTTTGTTTGTTTATTTAGGATATTTGGTGAATACGGACATTAAAGTACAAGTTATGCATACATACTTTTTTTTTTCCTTACTGTAAACTTAAGAAAAAATTACTAGCGACATACAAAAAATAACAGCAATAAAAGGAGCTGAAGGAGACTGATTCTGAATGAAACTAAGCATGAGTTTAACGTCAATAGAGAATGAATGGATCGTTGGAATAGACTGGATATGGATATGTTGTGAGAAAGTGGACGCTTTGAATCAATCGTGAGAAAGTGTTTTTCTGCAATGATCAATGCTTGTTTTTCTTCTGCTTTTTATCGAAAGCATCACTTTGCTGAGGGTGTGTGTTCCGTGGGAAAAGTAGGAAAATGGTTAAAATTAAAGGCACATTTTTGAGCCTATATCCCCATCCTTTATTTTATTATATAAAGTTGAAGGAATAAGTTAATGAAAATGTGTACGCAAACGTAAAATGAAAAATACAAAATGAAATAAAAAATGCACTTTTGTAGCTGTATGAACTAAGAAGTAAAAAATAAATATCAGTAGCGAGATCCTCAGTAAGGAACCTTCCTGTATTATAATTAATGTATTGTTATATTTCTGGGGTAATGCCCTCATAGTTTATCAAATTTTGCTGTAGTACCCCCCATGAGTGAGTACGGAATAGGGGAAGGGGGTACTCCCCCATGGGGGGAGGGATAAAGAGGGGTCCTTGCCACAAATGTTCATGCTTTTGAACGTTTTACCTCTCCTGCACCTCAGATGAATGTTCTCTTCCCCTCCAAATAAAATAATGAATATTTAACTGCCTAAATACTGGAAACTAATTATGGGGGATGCGACTTCAAAAAAGTTTTAAGTGAGAGGAGGGGGACAGTGGTCATATTTAGATTCAGGGGCTCATTTTTTCCACAAAAAAATAGTTACTGCAAATCAGCAAGTTGTGGCAATCGTAAAATAATTATGAAAACGAAACAAAACATAAAAAGAATTCGCTTAGAATTAGAAAATACGTGATAAAAGAAATGTATTTGAAATTCAGAGTGATGTTTCAGAATTAATATTTCAGAATCATTCCCCCATTGTATACATTAGTGAAGGGATGACAATGAGGGACTTGCTGCAAATTGGTTTCAATAGCCAGGACCCAGGCGTAATAAATTTCTGACTTTAAGCACACAAATAATCTTAAACAAGGAAGTAACGATGATTATTCACTTTTCATGCATTGTTTTATTATACTTTTCTTATGAAAACAGCGTGGGGGAATGACAAATGTTAAAAAAACGTTACCTGATTTGGTGAACTCGGATCTCTACTTTTTTCAGCTGTTAACTATACTAAAGGTGAATTAAGAAAAAGGAAACATGACACTTGAGTTTTAAAAATTAATAATCTGCCACTTGCCATATACCATTCTCTTTTAGCAATAATTGAAATTCTTGAATCTTAACCTGTTTTCCCCAAATAGTTTGATGAGTTTCAGAAAATCAAGTGCAAAATCAAGTTTTCTGTTTAGGTTTTTACGCAGCAAAAAATCTCTGCTTTGTTACATACTGTAATTTAAATAAACTTATTATCAGCATATAATATTTAGGGTAACTTTTATCCTTTGAAGTCTAGTTAAACTTTTTGGTAAGTTTATTCAAATTTCTTTATTTCAACCATGATTTAGGTCCATAACTTAAGTGACAATTTGATGTCCTTCCTTTACCGAAATACTACATCTCAATTAGTTCACGAAGAGCCTATGGGATATAGAAGCTAATGTTTTTTTATGCAAAGAAGAATTTTGACCCTTGTCAAGGAGGCATAGTTAAAATTTTAATAAATATTTAATTTATATGGTTTTTAATGGTAAAAAATGAAGGGCAAAAAAATACGGTAACGGAAGGGCATTTATCTATAAGCTGATGCAGGGTAATGTTTAAGAATGTTAGTAGAAAACAAACTATTTTTTAAAGTAAAACCTATATAAGTGATATTTGTGCAAACATTATAAGTGCTTTTATTTAGATAAACTTTTATTAAAATTTTTTAATGTTTCGTGATTTTATTTCTTCTATTGCATGAAATGAAAATCATGAAAACTACAGTTAAAAATTCCTAAGCATGTGATAATCATTTTGGTATGACATGTTTGTAATATGACGAGCCAATTCCAGCAGAAACATTTGCTTGCAAACTTGAAATTTATATTTTAACGATACAATATTGAAATTGCTTTCAGATTTGTTGCCACAAGTCACAAGAAAGGCCTGTTGACAGCATTGATTTAACTGTTAAACGTACTATGAAGGGATCAGTAAATTCAAAGATCAACTTTCAAAAAGATGGAGAAATATCCATTCTCATCACAAAATACGCATTATTTGAACCCTGTAACAAGTTATGTTATTGAATATAGTAAGTACTTCAAGAAATCGAAGGAGATTTCACTTCAAAGTCAACAGATTGAGGATAGTTTAAATAATGTTAAAAATGAAGATCAGATCCTGATTACCGCAGGGGCACGTGGGGCACAGACCCCCCCCCCCCCTCTTTGTTTTCAGGGGGCCCAAAATCCTCCTAATTTATCAAAGTAATTAAAAATAAATGATAATTTCACCCAGAATCTAGAGCACAATGATATCATTGATATTTTTGCAAATGCCAAGACAAGGAAAAAAAAAACCTCTTATTTGTTAATAAAATATCCCCTTAAAAATTTGATATCTTTTGCAAATCCTAAAACCCACTCCCAGTTTATTCTGTATTTACTATTAAAATTTATATCATAGATAATTTTTATGTTTACGGTTTACGGTTAAGGGCAAATTTTAATTACATCTTATATAATTATAACGTATTATCTCTTCTACTTTTTAAATGTACCTTTATACTATATTGTGATATGAGGTACCTCCAAATTTAGCACAACTGTGTTAATACGCAAGTATCGAAATATTTTATTGCTTCTTTAATAGCATAAGGGGGAATATATTGGGGGGGGGCACAGAATTAATTTTGTGTGCCAGTGTCTTCAAATATTTTGGGCCCCTCCGCGGGGGAAGGGGGGGGGGGGGCTGAAACAGAAATGTTCCCCATGTCCAATATTAGAATGATCGGGCTCTGATGAAGATACAGCTGAATCAAAAACACCAAATCATAAAAGAATATGCCAAATGATTCATTAACGTTTGGACAAGTTTTGCTAGCTGGATGGAAAGGAAACCCTACTAGCAAAATTTCTTGCATCAACCTTGACAGATCGTGATATTATGCTGACGGCGTCAATATTGACGTGTTTCATACTGCATAAAGCTTGCATAAAGATTAAAAAGCAATATTAAAATAACAACACGTATGCAACATTGCATTCATCTTAAAATATCAATATTGATATTACCTTACAATAACAACATTGCATTCATGTTGACGCCATCAAGATGATATTGATTTCATGCTGTCGCCGTCAAGGTAATTAGTACACAATAGAACAGGTGGACCTTCGTTGATACTTGCGCATGCGCACAGTTCTTTCTACCCAGCGTCCTCCGCATTGCTGGCACATCTTCCTGCTTCGACCTTCGATTCAGTCGGTTCAGAAGAGTTGCACGTGGCGTTGCATTCTTTTAGGCTTCGTTAAGTTGTTTGCTTAGTTATTAGTGTGGAATAGTATTGTTTTAGGAAAAACTTATGAATGACTGATAACTGCATTTGTTTATTAATATAGTACTAAACAAGTCATATCGCAGACGATGTGCGATCAATGTTAGAAATGGCCGAAAATAACTTTTTTCGTCCCTAGACTTTGAAACAAAGGACATGAAGCCCAGAATTTCGTATTTTCACTTCAATCTCACGTAAGATTAATTTTATTCAATGGTTATTTATGTTATTCTTTAAGATAAATTCATATGTTTTGTCCATGGGATATTTTTAATGCTGACATCCATTTGAAAATGTACTTTATTGTATTTATTTATTATTTTGCTATCTTTTCTCTTAAATATGCTACAAAAACTTCCGCAATCATTTATAACTAGGCATTTTATGTCTTTATAATACAATTAGAAGCATGAATTTAAAAAAATAAGTCAAGTATTACACAAAACGAAGAAACTTTCATTTTTTTAATTAAATTGCGAGTACTATTAATACCTTTATATGAATTTCCGATCAGATGTCAGCTTTAAGAAAATATTCTCAGACTAGAAAACTATCTTGAAGAATAACAGAAATAATTAAAGAACGAAATTTAATTCTCGAGTTTAAAGTGAAAATAATACAGATAAATAAATGGATAAAACACCTTGCAAACGTACTGATTTCATACTGTCATGTCAATGTATCCTGACATTTTCCTGTCATATCAATACGTATGCAATATTACAAAAGCAAGATCATCTTGCCTAGACCTTGATTTCATGCTGTCATGACAACATCTTGATATTATCCTGTCATATCAATACGTATGCAAGATTACAAAAGTAAGATCATCTTGCCTAGACCTTGATTTCATGCTGTCATGACAACATCTTGATATTATCCTGTCATATCAATACGTATGCAATATTACAAAAGCAGCCTACCTTGATATTTTCCTGATATTATGCTGCATACACCTTGTCAGTCAATATTGTGGCAGCCTGCTGACAGCATAAAGGGAGTAACATAACAACATTGAGGCAGCATTAATGCAAGATGATTTTTCTTGCATGTCAACCTTTATGCAATACTGAGGCAAGATATTTTGCTTACTGGGAAGAAATTAACAAAGAGCAATATTTTGGACAGGTACTTCATATAGAAGATAAAGTAATACAAATAGCTTGTTTGAGAATGCATAATAGTATGGGAATGATCTTTGTGTTTCCTGAGAAAGAATATAAATGTTCTATGTATTCTGATAAAATTATTGAGTATTTAAAGAATTCAGAATTGTGACAGATGGCTCAGGCTTAGGCATTAGATATCATTGTTTCAGACTGCTGTATCAGCTGAATAAATGTTTTTAAGTTGAAATTGACCAAGTTTAATTGCTTTGGACTCCTTGTTCTTCCGTTACTGTTCTTCCGTTTCCCTTAACAAACGCATAGTTTATATTCTTAAAATAATTATTTTTTAAAACTAGCTTTGAGAAATTGAATGATTGAACACTCCCGTATGTTCTCTAATTTTTATAGAATTTTCCATTTTATAATTTTGCTGAACTTTTGGGGAGAACATGATAGAGTGAAAATCATGTCGCAAAAATGTCCTCCTGTTGCCGTTTTTTAAATTTGATTAAAAAAAAAAAGCAACAAACGAAAAATTCTTGGCTTTGGCTTTTTAAGCAACTTAGTATGATGTATATAAATGTCTACGCATCAGTTTTTGAAAAAAATATGTAATTTGATAAGCTCACAGACAGAAATACATCGATTTTTTCCCCAAAAACCGTTCTTCCGTTACCGCTTGAATTCACCACCTCAACATTTTATTATTTTAATGCTATTCTGAGGGTTAATTTACTATTGTGATGGATTGAAGCAGCTCGCTGGAGACGCAAGCTTATTATAGTAAGCAAAAAATATTTGTGTGAAATTATTTTTACTTTTATTACCTTGTTAAACTGTAGCCTGAAAAGCATTTAAACTTCTAAAAATATGTGTAAATCATAAAACATTCGTAAACATAACGAGGGCATTTCTGTGAGAATGACCCCAAAATAGGATGTTTATGCGCTCATTGTCAAGGTTATTTAATTACATTACATTTTAAATAACTTTACTGTTTATTCTAAAATTTAAAACGATCTGGCAACTAGTATTTTTTGACCCCTGAATATATGTATTGTTGACACTAGTGGATTAAATTAACTATTTTTTTTCAATAGTTATTTACAGCTTGCTGGAATTCATGGTTTTATATTTATTTTGTATTCCTGATTTTATAATTATTTATACTGTCACCAATAATGTTTTGCAATGTTTATTGGAGTAGTTTACTATTCCAAAGAAAAAACGAGCTGATGTGTGCATCACATGACTTCCTTTTACACCAATTTAATGCTATTTCCCTATTATTGCAATTTTAATGGGATTCTCTCTCTAACTGTTTAAATATCACTAGCAATGGCCACATTGAAAGCAGATTTAAAAAAAAAAAAAAAAAAAAAAATCGCCAAATTTTTCGCCAAGTTGGCGACAAAACTTGGCAACCAAAAGACTGGCGATATATCGCCAAGTGACCGCCAAATTATAACACCACTTGAGTTTGCATCGAAATTAACAATGATTTCCCCCCAAAAAGGTGCAAAAGACCCCTTTAGAAACACCCGAATGCAACCAAAATAGGAGGTGCACAACTAGACTCCACTACGAGTCTATGTACCAAATTTCAACTTTCTAGGACATACCATTTTTGAGTTATGCGAGATACATACGCACATACGCACATACACACATACGCACATACATACAGACGTCACGAGAAAAGTCGTTGTAATTACCTCGGTGATGGTCAAAATGGATATTTCGCGTGTCTATACATTCTTAGGCACTTTTCCGCATGTGGTCGAATCGAAAAAAAAACTCAACATTCATTTGGGGGTGAGCAAAATGGAAATTAAGGGCGATTTTTGAGTGAAATTTTTTTCGCGAATACAATACTTCCTTTTTTGTAAAAGGAAGTAATATACATTTTCAAAATCAATGACACTGTTACTAGAGCCGAAATCATTGATAAGTTAATTCCAATTTTTTTTTTAAGTTTCAGCCTTTAATTTTTCGGCTTAATTTTAAATATTTTCTATTTTTAAGGGTGCAGCTGCTCTCCCTTGCCTACTCTGACATCCGACAAAAGCTTTTCTCGGACATCTTTTCATCCATAAGCATTATCATCCGTTTTAATCCTAAGCTTTTATTCATGCACGCGATTAGTGACGAGGGAAAGATCACTGATTTAAAAATTTTATCGGTTGCCAGTTTCTGTTAAATAAACAAAATACTTCTTATGTCAGCAAGAAAAAGATTTAAAATTTTCCCTTGATCCTACTTTTGGGGGTAGCAACACGTGAAAGTTTAGTTACGTTTTCTTTTCCGTGCTGTCCTCTGTTATTTAGAGAGAAAAAAATCATTTAAATTTTGACATCTTGACGTTTCCGCAAACACGAATTGCGATAGGACCCTACTCGTTGAAGTTCATATTTCTACAGATGGAATGGAAATGGTAAAGAAATCTGCACCCGTCCTATTATGACTCATGATTTTCCAGAATAGATAATACGAGGCATATCCATGAAAAATAAAATAGTGATATGGATGCAGTAATTAAGATTGTGATTTTATGGCCGATATTCACCAGTACATTTATCATAAAGATTATTTACAGCGTATTACGTTACGTATTTTTATTTCTTATCAGTGTTAACTGATGGGAATGAGTAATCGGGAAATTTTGAATTTAGATAGTTTTATTGTTTATATTCATCCATACAGGTGTTTTCGCCTGAAAAAAACGCAATTTTTACCCAAAAAACCTTCTTTTTTAAATGTTAAGTCTGCTTGAGTTAGGCCCTGAAAAAAAAATAATAATAATTTTAATAATAAAACCAATCCGCCGACGATTTGTAACTATGATGACGAAAATTTCGCTCTCTAAATAAATACTAAAAACAACCATCGTCATGGTAGTCTGTTAAAGGAGAGTAACATCCTTTTTGGTGAAGCGAGGATAGTATATAATTCGTTATTGCTAAAAAAAAAAAGCCCTGAAAAAAATATAAATAAAATCAAACCGCACATGGTTTGTAACTATGAAGGCGAAATTTTCCCTCCTAAATAAGTACTAAAAACAACCATTGTCATGGAAATCTGAAAAATCAGAGCAACATCAAACTTGGGAAAGTGAGAATAGTACGCAATTCGTGATTGCTCAAAAAAAAAAAAAAAAAAAAAAAAAAAAAAAAAAAAAAAAAAAGAAAAATAATAATAATAATTATTTAATGTGTTTGGACTGACCCGTTGATAGCAATCGAAAGAACACATTTTTCCTGCTTATGAAAGCATTCGTTTGGGACTTAAGATTCATATTGAACTGAAGTTATAAATAACCTTTTTTTCAAGTAAGTTTCAAGAACAATTCTAAACCTTTATTTACGCAATTGGTAACGATTTCATTATTGGCACACAATAGTAGAAAGCTTAATCATTTAAAATTCTTATCTACTGTCAATTCTTTTGAGTTAACAAACAAAACACTTGTAATTGGTTTTAGTAAGGGATTTTCAATTTTCTCTCATGTTTCTGCTTTTACGACTAGCAAAACTCAGTAGTTGTGATTATCTTTCTTTTTTGCTTGTTTTTTCATTTCTTATAAAAAATTTGAATTTAATGCGCGCTTTTTCCCGCGAGATTCATCTGAAAATGAGCTAAGGCAATCGAGGTCGCGATTATTTTATTTTTTTAATTTAATATAAGTTCTTGTACTACTAACTACTGTAATATATTTCACGTAAAATATAAGTGTCAAGTCCACCCTTTATGGTTTTACAACAGGATACGGTACACAACGCAACAATACTTCATTTAAGTTTCATTTGCATCAATTATTTCCTTTCAAGAGAAAAGCAAAACTGCCAGTCTTCCCAAAAAGCGCAGCTATTACATAACTGGTTGCATCCAATGAGATCAGCGATCGCATCCTCGTTAACACGCCCTCCAGTGCATCAGCAAAAATCGTAACGCCAGCGAAACAGCGATAATCTTACAAATCTAGTCTTCCGCTCTACCCCGTTCTCCCGCCAAGCGAGCTCAAGTTTCCACTATTGTAGGTTTTCTCCATTTTATAGAGCTCACTCAGGCCCGGACTGGCCATAGACTTGACCGGGACTTTTCCCGGTGCGCCCTCTCGAAAGGCGCCCTTCTGTTCTTTTCTTATTTTCCAAAACAATGTTTTAGCAAAATGGAAATAAATTATGTGGAACCAAGAAGTGATTTTGCATGTGAATATTTTCACATGCAAAAGCAATGTTCTTCTTATTTATATAAACGTTCCCTTTTATTACCTCCATAAAGGCAATTAGTCCCCTCTCGTTTCGTAAACGGTCTGCTCCCAGGGCATTGTTTGTGGCTTATCTTTTGGCTCCAAGTTTCAGTTCTGAAGACAAAAGCGAACCCATGGTGTTTCCCCAATAAAAAAGTACGAGAATGGTTTGATTTATGGACTGTATTAAGTTGCTGTAAAAGAACGGATAGCATGACTCCCTGTTCTGTTAATGATCATGAGTGCAATAGAAGCAAGTAATAAGAAAACAATGTTAATTTCTGAAATCTGCGCATTAAAAATAGTGTTATGTCGAAATAAGCCCCATATTAGCAATATTTTAGCGGATGGAGGAACACGATGACAGATGTCGCATTTTTTTGTCGCTTCACAAAAAAACTATTCGGACAGGACTGTACTGTGATTACTAGATTTTTTGAGTCAAGGTGCCCTTTTTGGGACTAAGATTTTCGCATGGCGCCCTTCCCAAAATAAAAGAATGACTTGTAACTGACAGTTAAAAATAAATACGAGTCGTGTATCTGCATTGAATAGTACTTATTTATCCTGCAGAGGCTCTGTAAAAAATAGAAAAAAGTTTCACAAATAATAAGTCTAAATTGGTTGAGAAAAAATAAGTTAATTTCCGAAGTGGTCCTAGGAGTACTGCAGGGCTCCTCGGGGTACATTTGGTGAATTACTGGACTAAACAATAAAGATGCCGAACAGTTTTAAAGATAAAACATTTTTCGATTTTAAACTAAGTTTTGTCAATTAAAATCATAACAAAAGTTCAAGATCTTTGCCGTTGGCAAGCTTTGTGTTCAAAACATATTCCAGTTTTTTTAACGGGGTTTAATTCCTTGGCTGTCTTTTTAGCCAGAGGTGTGCACAAAGGATGGGGGTCATGGCATAACCTTCGGCATTGAAACTGTTAGGGTTTAACTTGAGAGATTTTTTAAATCTCATTTTGGGGGTCACGTTCTCGGGAGGGGGTGGGAGAGTGCGCTGCGTAGCATTTGGAGGGAGTTCGTCATTGCCCTGGCGGTCGGGAGTTGTCTCCGTTGTGTAAGCTACAATACTAACTTAAAAGCATTAATATCTGAATTCCTGCATAAATTCATTATATTATTCCTTTTTATGCTGCCTTTATATCATTTTGGGAAGTTTTTTAATCTGTGTTTTCCCTCAGAAGAAGATCGATACAGCCCCCCCCCCCCCCCCCCTCGCTATCCTGCTGACTTGTGAAGGTTATTATAAATAAATTTTGCATCGATAAAACAATATAATTCATTATGAGCGAAACGAAGTTTGAGTTTGAAGAAGGAATGTATAACAATGTTGTTAATAAGTAAAACGCAAAGCTATTACTAGTGACGTCGCGAACGGAGAGGGGGTTATCCGCCTAGGGGGGTTTAACTGTCTGGGGGGGGGGGGTGACACCCAAAGTGGAATGCAAGATTTTGAAAAAAGAAATGAAGCTGAAATGCATTTTTAAGACTTTTAATTTGAACATTTTACAGGGGGTGGGACCGCTCGGACCCCAATATTTCCCACCCCACACCATCGAATCAATACATACTACTATACTCAGAATTAGATTCATATTGTCAATACTTAGACCTAGTAGTGACCTCTTATAACAAAAAAACTGAAAATCCATTATCTTTCTTTGTGTGTGAGATACGTTTAAAGTAATTACGGGACCAACAATTTCACAGACCCCCTTACTTTTTTGATCTCTTGGCGCACACATGCGTCAAGGATAAGTTACATAAAAAGCGCTCATAGTTTTTGTTTGCCTTTTGTATATTATCCCACATAAAATTTTGTTTTTCACAAATACAGTTGTTTCTGAAAATTGTATGATTTTCATGTTAACATAGAATTTATTTATTTATTTATTTATTTATTATTATTATTATTATTATTATTATTTTTTTTTTTGCGTTTTAGAGGGAGAGGGGGGGGGGGTGACACATCACTAATTACCGCTCCGAGTGTCACCCATGCTACGTGCGCCACTGGTATTACAAATATTAATAAGAGAAAGACTATATTAGAAATGTAATGTGAGAAATATCGAAGTAACCTTATTCGTTTTCTATCTGTAGTTAGTTTTTCACATATCAGGACAGTATAAAAAAGCCTAAAAAATAAAGATCACTTTTTTTTTTTTTTCACAGAATAAAAGCTAAAGATTCTAACCATTAAAGCATTTTATGAGGGTCTTTCGAAGCATTCTTGTATTGTACAAGAGCTTTTGACTATCTTATGGTAAGCAGAAAAAAGGGAGCATACTTTATGGCTTTAAATGATGCCTTTTAAGATGCTTTTTACGGATAAGGATCTGCGATGCTTGGGGATTCCTAGCAACGGATTTCTATTGGACAAAAGAGGACAAGTATCATAAATTTTATCCAGTTAGATGACAGAGACAGAGGTTCAATTGCTGTTACTTACATGAATCGAAGAGTCATTTGGATTAGATTTTAGCATTAGTGAACAAGTAAATATGAAGCGGCAGCAAAATTGGATACATTCAAGGATCTTCTCAACAGTAGGTTACTCGTTTCAGTTTTCATTTTCTTTTTATTGCGAAAATGTTTTCATTCATGTATAATCTTAAATTATAGAATTACGATCTATGATACATAATTAACTGTAATATGATCTATGAGCTGCGAAACGACAAATAAATGATATTGCAAAATATCCGACAATACATATAGTTAAAAAACAACGTACTTAGATAAATTGAAAGATAAAATTTAAGTGTCTTGTGTTATCGATTGAAAACTATTATTTTAAAAAGTAAAAAAAGATTAAGATCAAGCCCGTCCATTAGCTTTTTTCACATTCTCCCCCTCTTTAAAATATGATTGGTTCATTTATGACGTCTCTTTCTAGGTCGCGTCAGTTTTCAAAAATAAAATTTTACTCTCAAAAAGTTTTCGAAACTTTAAGACGATAATGCCATAAGAATGAATAGAAACGTTTAAAATGTTCGTTTGCTATATATATATACTTTAAAAATATAACACTTTGGACAGCGAGAATTTCTGAAACGAATTTTCAGAAATGAGATCCTGATCTAAGAATGTAGAGGAAAAAATACCATCACGAAAAACCCTCCTGGTTTTCTTACACTGCAGAACAAAAAACTTGTAATTTTAATTTTACTTCGAAAAAATTAAGGAATTCTTAAATGAAAAAAGGAGGCAAGGGGAAAATTGGACATGATCAAGAAACTTATTCGTTCTTCTTTTAAACTGAAATATTTGAGTTTCATTGCAAAAGTTTTATTAATTAATTAAAGAAGAAAACTAATTCATTTATTCCTTATGATGGTCGCAAACAATAATAGTAATTTTAAATGAATATCCATACATAAGAAATGATTTCTCAAATAATTTAATTTTGATCTTTACCCAATAGTTTCAGTGTTATCAAAATGATATTATTTATTACGCACTGCAAAGAGGCAATCAGGTGCACTGGATGCGTTAGAGTTCGATTGGTTGTATTTTCTTGTAACTTTCCCCCAAGATATTTGCTATGACATGATCATGTTACTAATAAATAAATAAATAAATATAGGATTTGAAAAAAAAAATAGATTTAAAAAATAGATTTTAAGGACTCTAGATATTACTTATGTTTTCTTTATAAAAGTATGTATTGCAACATTAAGAAAAGAATTTAAGCATTTTTGTTTTTGCCTTGAGAGAGAGAGAGAGAAATTTGAGTTATAGCATAAGCCGATTTCATTACAAATGCATAATTCATTTCAAATTTGACGTTTGAGATGGGAGAAAAAAACAATAGTATAGCTACTATCAAGTACAGAACAAATGAGTAAACATAATTGAAATAATCTTTTGATTTTGAGGACTGAAATTAATTAATCACTAGTGTCATGTCTCATGTTATATCTACACTAAATTCTAAAACTTAATTACTCTTTATTAATTTTCATTTTTGATAAATTATATTATTTCTTGATTTACCCAATTTGTAAAATCATGTTTTCCCTTCATGACTGAATTCCTTTTTTGTATTTCTGTATTGAGTTTTCAACTTTAGCAAAATAAATAAAGTGAGAAAAAGAAATATTTTAAAACAGTCTTCGAAAACGGATAATAATTTGAAACGTCATGTATATCTCTTTTTAATTTTAAATTGCAGAAGCATTTTGTCGAAAATGACAAACTAGCATATGCAGGGACAAAACGAAAAAGAAAAAGAAAAAAAAAAAAAAAAACCCTGGACATGAATATCGATCGCACGGAGAAAATCTCCTCAGCATAAGGAATCGACAAATTCATGTAACAAAATGACATCATCATGTTTTAAAACAACAGCAGATACCAGTGAAAAAAAAAGTATCGCTGCAAGAAGTGTTACCTAATGCTATTGAACTAGTGAATGATGCATTTCAGAAGGAAGACGAACAAGCAATGAATTTTTGGAAGAAGTGTCTACTGAGAAACATTTAGTAAAACTTCTCATTCTTCGAAACTAGAAATTATTTCACCGCAACCTCCCCCCGGCCTTATTCAAATTTTCAGGGGGTATTTTGGTGGTCTTTCCCTTTTTTTTTAGGGAGGGTCCCTTTCTAGGGGGTAATCAGTAACATTTAAGGGGATGTGCCAACACTCTTTGGGGGAGGGGGCAGGTCTCTCCTACTATTTTTGAACTTGCAAAAAATATGACTTTTCGTTTGGACATTTTCTGCAACAAAAAAGGGCTTTATTTGCTCCTCAATAATTTTTTATCCTTTTAAAAAGTCCGCACTAAATCTTAATTTCTTAAATATTATGGAGGCTCAGTCGGCGCCCTTCAACTCCTGCGTTCCCGCGCCCTGTCGACCACCCAGTCCGGCCCTGAGCTCACTGGAGAAATGGCACCCTTAAGGGGATATCATCACACGAGAGAAATTACAGGACATCGCAACCGCAATAGCAACCGTAACGCTATCCGGAACTGGTTTTTCTACTCACTTCCACAAACGATCGCTCCAAAATTCTCGTGTGCTATGGAAATTCGCAGTTGCTCGTATACGGGCAAACTTTTTCCTCCGCTAGAAAAAAATTGCCTTTAATTCTGGGCAAGTTACGAAGGAACCAATCAAGGCGCTGGGATTTCGTGACGTCAGGCAGCGTCACTGAAAAATACATTTGCAATCGTGGCGACAGAAATGTGGGGATTCTTTTTTATTGTTCTATTTATTTTATGGTTCAAAAATTTTCAGTTACACTTTAAAAAACGGATGAGCGACATTTAATCTTTGGTTTTGCATCTGATTTTGAATTTAAATTGCTACTTATATGTTAGTTAACATCAGCGCGAATTTTATGCATTTCTTAATTTATATTGGTGTTTTTCGTTTCATTGGGTTTTTAAAAATTGTTTTGCTCAAATGTTACAATGGGGTCGTTTCCAAAATTTTAAACGCATTTTTTTCTGAAAGAGCATGCTTAAAAACATAGGATCTGACCATTTTTTAAATAATTTGTTTTTGTTTAATATTTTTAAAAAATTACTAAAATCGTTGCGCTTTTATTGTTTACATTTCTGCCGTGTGACGTCACGAATGATGAAATGCCATTCGTGTTGACATTCACAGAGCAAAATATTTAATTCGCATCTTTACTCACGTGTATTTGTGACGTCATCAGGACCACGCCTTGTTTGAAAAATCGGACATTTAAAAAAATTAATTAAAAAATAACGGTTGGGAAAATGAAAATATTTTTGGGTCCAAGTTTTTTTTTTTTTTTTTTTTTGCTTATTCTATCAATTTTAGTGATAAAAGTACTACTTTTGACTGGAGGAAACCACCCCATTCTGATACTTGAACAATTACAGTAAATTTTTTTTTTGAAAAAGTTACGTGAAAATTCCTTTTTAAAAATCATAGCATTGAAGCTGTACTTTTCTTTTTTAATTCAAACTGATGGGTACATACAGTATGTACCATTTGAAAATACTTAAAATGTAGGAGAATGTGAGGCAAAGTGAAATGGTGAAATATTTACTCTACTTTTAGCTCCACCTATTTAGTAATATTTTGACTGTGTAGTAACACGTGTACTCTATTCCAGTCAAGAAAAATAATCCCTCTGAAAATCAAAAAATATGATAATACAAAGAATTTTTTAAAAATGATACGCACATTGTAATATTTTGTTGAGATGTCAAAAATTATGTTTGGCATTATTAAATGATAAAGTTATTTTTATTAACATTTGAAATTTTGATTGAGACGTACCAATGTTCAATGCAGTGTTAATTTGCTCAGTATTAAGCTTATTTGTATTATAAATGCTTGTATAGCTTATATAAATGCGCATCATCGTTTCATTACATTTTTTTAAAGTGTCACTTTATTTTTAAATGTCTGGAACTATTTTAATAAACTCGGCCACAGATTTTCCCGTGTGCAATATGTATCTAGTGGCGTTATATTTGTGTAGATTAAAGTGTTAGCACATCTCCAATATATTCATGAACTCGAAGTTTAAAAAAATAATTATGAAAGGCCTATTGATCAGAGTTTGCTGGCTTTTTTTTTTTAATTTTTCATGTTTGTTTTTAGCTATGAATTTAGGTATAATTTGTTAGAATTAAAATTTCTTCTTACCTGTCAATAAGTGACTAATAATTCCTATCTGAAATTAAGATTTAATTTTTGTAGTTATGGGAAAAAATAACCCTAGAGAAGTCATATATTCTGTATGTCTTCTTTGAATGTAACAAGAGTATCACTTTAAATCAAACATTCAATTAATAGTAATAAAAGTTTTCTCTGAAATTTTCACCATAAGTACAAATTAATGTTAAAACTCAAATATGAATTTATCAGGAGGAGCTTTGGAGACTGCATGAAGTAATAATTGAAGCTCTAGCTCTAAAATCATTGCCTTGATTATTTCCCTTTTTTTTTTTGACATCTTTTCACAAACCCACATACAATTAAAGCTGCAAGAGCTGCATTAAGTATTTGATTACTAATTTCATCCATAAGTGTCAAATTAAAGCGACGCAGTGTGATAATCAAATGCAGAATTGACAAAAAGCGATGAACAAGCGCAAGCACATGGATGTAAACTAAAAAATGGTAGCCCCCGTTGTGAACAAATCGAGCAACCGTCCGCGCAACCGGCAGCAACCCTGTAGGCAACTTCCCTTCCGAAAAACCAGTTCCAGATAGCGTTGACGGTTCCTATTGCGGTTGCGATGACCCGTAATTTCTCTCGTGTGATATCCCCTTTACGGTAGATCCTCCTTCCCCTCTCCCCCGTATTGTGTGCGTTTTTGAATACAGTTGTGTTTTTTTTTTTTTTTTTAATAGTTTTGTTTTGATTCATGATAGTCTTCGTTTTGCACACTTTTCACATTGCATGAATTCAGAACTGGAAATGATTAAAACTTGTAATTACAGCATTTGATCATATTTCAGAGTTTTCAACATAGTTAAGTGCTCATTGCTTTAATTCATCTGATCGTTCTCTACATTGTTTCTCAACCTTTTTTGACCCACAGGTCGGTAAAAGCAAAGGAAAAACATTGCGTACTTGTGAAATTTTTATCCTTTTCTTAAAAATAAATAAAATAAATAATAATAATTATAATAACTCTCGGGGCGGTAAAAAAAACTTGTGAAAAAATTCTGCGTACTGTTGAGTTTTTTTTTGACAAAGTAATATTAAAAATGAATAAAACAATAAATATCTACAGACTTTATTTGGTATCAAAGAGTTGTCACAAATATATTTAAAGTTAAAGACGAGTAATTATTTGAATAATCATAGTTAAGTTAATGATCATTTGTAAGAAATAACCGCACCGAAAGTAAAGTGTAGAGGTACTTATGAATTATTTACATGAAGAGCCAAAAATATTCTGGGATATTAAAGTTACGGAAAAACAAATCCGTTTCTCAAACGTTCAAAATTTCAATCAAAATAACAATAAAATAAAATGCTCATGAAATTTTTCGACAGTTTAAAAATTTAAAGAAATTCCTAACGCATCGAAATATTAACCGCTAACAGGAAATGATTCAAACACTTGAACGAAAAAGCAAAAGAAAAAGCTAGACGGAGAGATTTCTTTTTTATTTTTTGCGCTCCCTGTTGTGTAGTAATCTACGAAGCACAAGAATCATTTTTATTTAGGTCCTCACTTGTTGATTATTGATAATCTTATTGCGGTTATTTTTTTGGTGATTAAATGCTGCTTATCGAATACTCAAGAAAATAATGATATATATATTTAGTTGCGTTTTGAATGATGGAAATTTCAGACAGTAACGGTAAACTGAAAATCAACAACTAACGGTACTACGGTATCGTAACGGACTAACGGTAACTGAAAAGCATTAAACGTACTTTTAATATATTTGAAAGCCCTAAAAGCTACAAAGTGATCAAAAGCTGTACTTACTTGTTATTTTAAAGAATTATCCTAGAAAAGTTGAGATTTAATCCAATAGTGTACTTCACTCAATGTGAAAGACATAGAAGCCACGCATAGATGCAACCTATCATTCGTCCGCCATATTGAAGTGGTTGAATGGTGAAGGTATGCAGGAAGCGCATGCGTTACCAAGTCATTTTGCGATTGCTTGCTGTTTTCGCACCCCTGCTCTACTTCCTGGCTAGTATTGCACCTTTGGGCACCATGCTTTCACCTTGGGGGAAATATATTCACTCGTCTGGAACCTCTGGTTATAACAGTGTAGATGCTGACAAAGACATCATGCTTCTGCTAAAAGATTATATTGCCCTGTTCATCAACATAACTCTCAGAATTCATTCTGCACCGCACAAAAACCATTGGTCACAGTATACCGTTGAATGAACTTCTAGTATTTTCCACTCAGAAAAATTCTGGTACTTTTCATGCGGAAACGTTCCAGTATTTTCTAGAGGTTATAGGAGATATCTATTAATTATTAGTATTTGAAATATACTATTTCATTTACATATTTTTGTTCAAAATGTCACCAAGTTTGGCAATTTGGCACCAAAATCTATGCCAACTTTGCGATATTTCTTAAATTTCTCGTCAATTTCATAGACGCCATGTTAAATAGTGCATAACAGGAAAAGTCAACATACAGGTAAAGTTTTGAGAACTACGGTAATTTTAAACGAAAGTTAATGGAATAAACACGACATTCAGCCAGATTACAATGGAAAAGCATATATAAACATAAAATAGTTGTTATTTACAAAATTTGTAGCAATATGTATTTCGTTACAGATAACTGACTATAAAAGCGTTTCTTAACCTTTTTCGACCTTAGGAATGGCAAAAATTTTTGAAACAACTCGTGGACCAGTGAGGGTCTATTTAATCAGAAAAAGAAAAAAAAAAAAGGTAATCAACTGATTGCGGTATTTTCATTAAAACCATTATTTCTATGTATTAGTTGGTGTGAAGCTTGAAGAAGACATCGTAGCGTATTGCTGCACATTTCAGAAGGGTGTTTCTGATGTCAAACACAGAAGAAAAAAAAAAGAACAACCGTGAAGTTTTTGATGTATCTTTAAATATTAATAATGCATGTAAATGTATTCATTTACAGTAAACTCCCGATTATCCGCGGAATTAGGTGGCACAAGTGCCGCGGATAATAAAAATCGCGGATAACCGCAAAAAGACTAAAATGGGAGACAAATCAGGTACAAATTGTCCTATCTCAAATTCTTAACTGTATTGATACACTTTCTGCAAACAGTGAAAATATATATAGAGTACAGTACAAATGTTTTGTATTTTTGCACAACCGAACTTAACATCAATAACAAACAAGTGTATGTACGATGAAGAACGCACAAAAATAATAATAATAATAAAATTAAATCAAATCAATCAATCAAGCAAAAACAACCGAGTGTAAATGTACAATTTTTCAAAAAAAAAAAAAAAAAAACAGCCACTGGTATATTCGCTTTTTACTGCGAAAATACATGTTCGTGATTGTTGATTGATTCGCGGATAATCCGCCCCGCGGATAAACCGCTCGCGGATAATCGGGAGTCTACTGTATTTCAAACTTAAACTGTATACAAAAAAAAAAAAAAAAAACGCGGGGGATGGTGTGGAATAACTGTACACATATTTGAATTTAGTGCATCATTAAAGTATTTTTCACCATGAGTCTACAAAATTTTTTTTTTCTTTTTTGAAGACTAGTGTTATTTTTTCGAACCAAGTTTGACATCCATTCAATTTCTGAAGTCTGTTTTCTAATTGTAATAAATAACTGCAAGTAGAAAATACAGTTAAATTTGCATAATTAATTAGAACCGCATTCAAATTCTCCTACAACGGAGATTTTCTTAACAAACCATGTGAGAAAACAGTAGCTAATACCTTCCTTCTCCAAGACCCAAACAAACCTCCCTGACAAACGATCTATAAAGATGCGAATTGGGGGAGTGTCACGATGACGTTGGGTGTGATGTCACACAAAGCTACGAAGTCTTTCACGTCCAGGGGGGTCGCGATTCATGACGCCTGCGCATCTTACAGGTTTCAAGAGAGAGCCTTGTACGTAGTACTCGGGTTCTCACAAGAGAAGCATATTGTTTACGCAAGAAGATAATGAACCTCACATTTTGCAAGAGTTAATTACGGAATGTGGTTTGAAGCATGGAGTGATGCAAATTACAAAGTTACGTATCTTTGAAACACAGAAATGTATTTTTGTAATAGAGAAACATTTCTTCTGGTAAAGAAAGGAAATGGGTAAAGTTAATTAAAACATAAAATTCAAAATATCAAGTCAAAAGGCGCTTACGTAAATATATTTTGTTTATTGTTCCATAGCACGTACATTTATATAGCAAGATTGAAATTTAATAAGTGTTAAATCGTGTTTAATATTACTTTGAAGTATAAATTGTGATTGTTGATATTTTGCTATTAAATAGTTTATTAATGTCTTAATATGCAAAAATGAATGAATATGTATTTTTTTTTTTGTCATTTCTTTGCTTGCGTTGTTACTTTAAAAAAATTATTAAGTAATCAATTTAGTAATTTATTAATTTTAGTCCTGTCTTAGGAATGCAATCTGAAGAATTTCGGCTTTTAGTTTGTTTTGTTGAAGCTCTTTCGTTGTAGGTATAACTGACTTGATTTTCATGATAACATTTCTTACTGTTTATAGTGAAGCCATCTAATCTGTTAAAATATTTTTAAATCGAGATACACTTTTTGTTCCCTTTTATCCAGCAAAATATTTACAATAATAAGATACATTTAAGAGACTTTTTCAGGTTTGAAACTATGAGTTTTCTTCGTATATGCCTTGAATAAATATGACAATATCAAATTAATTGTCATCTTCTTTTCATTCAGTTAACTAAAATAAAAGAAAAAGAAAGATTAAAATTTTTGTGTATAAATGGATTTTTTATGTATCGCTAGAGATAGATTCTACCCTCCATCCTTTTTCGTTCAATGAGACAAATATCCTAGTCAATGAAGAAAAATGAAAACATTCAAAAAATTTCTTTTTTTTTTTTTAATTTTCTTTAGATATCGGGACAAGGTATTATATTTTAAACTACTTTTGCTTTTTTTTTCACCGTGAATGTTGTTCTTATCTTTCAAAACATTGAAGAGAAATAAAGTTTATTATTTGTACAATTATTTTTGAAATAATTCAGAGATTTTTTTTTCTTCTATTGTATATATATTTCTATTCTGAGAGTTTTTCAGCATTGAAGATTTTTTATTAATACTAAAAGGAACGCTGACAATATATTTTACATTCAAATGTCTTTGTTAAATGCAACTTGTACCGCATGCTTTATTATTTGAGCAATGTGTTACACGTAAATAAAGAGGTATTTAACAAGAAAAATATTTTATACAAAAATAATTATAGTGATTATGTTTCATTTTCACATTCATGTATTAACTTTTGAATGTTAAATTAATAAAACACAAAAAGCTATTTATTTATTGATAACCATCAAACACATTGAGAGAAATTGTCAGTGTCACAGATATCGGATTGCAGCAGAAACATAAGAAATCGGCTCTTTTTTTTTCTTCTGTAAATTAGCTTCATCTAACTCATTACACTAAGCTTTATGGTAAGAAGTATTTCAGGAGGAATTTCGGAGGATTATTTACCTTTTTCATAAAGAATAAAACGACTTGACTAAAAATGAATGTATTTTCTTCAAAACGACACGGAATCAGTCATCACGAAATCAGTAGACTTTTTAGCAAAGTTTTTTCTTCCATTTTGGAGAACTATTTTTTTAATGTATCAATTTTTGCAGTGAGTGAAGAAAAAAACTAAAGTGCGGAGAGTAGGTGAAAATCATGGATTCGCAGGGAAACAACACTACACGTTCCGTGTCAGGTTTAGATGCGGTGACACCAGATGATGCAACATGGATTTTGACATCTTCTTTTGTAATATTTACAATGCAAACTGGTAAATAACTTTCATTTTATCCATGCAATTAAAAAAAAAGAAAATATCCATCTTTTTCTTTGAAAATTAGATTTTTTTGTTTTAAAAACTGAACTCAAAAAGTAATATATATATATATATATATATATATATATATATATATATATATATATATATATATATATATATATATATATATATATATATATATATATATACATATATATATATATATATACAGTCGAACCTCCATATATCGAAATTTTCTATGTATCGAAATCCGAGCAAACTTCTATGTTCATTACATGGAAAAATTATTTCTATATATCGAAAAAATCTCTATATATCGAAAAAAAATCGAGACATTCGTACATTTTTTTTCCACCTTAGACTGTTTGTCTCATGAAAAATGAAGGTTAGGGGAGAAAATTATGCTCACTAATGGTTGCTACGAAACTCATAAGGAATCTGGGGTTGAGGGGTGTGTAGATAGGTTGTTGTTCCGTTCTGGAGTTCTTTAATTGTCTTAGTTGTAACCAGTAGTACTGTAGTTTCAAACTATCCCTTTTGTCTGTTGATTATCATTCCTAATCTTTTTAACTTCAGTAAAAATCATTCAAGTTAAGTAGATTAATTTTTTACTTTTCTCTCGATTACATTGTCAAAACAAAAATCCCCTTATGTTGCGGATCAAGTTGAATTGCCGAAGAATGAAGATGTATGAAGGAGAAAAATGTGTAACTTCTGTTAATTTTTTAATTATTAATTTTCATTTAACCCGATGCTCGTATAAATTATAAATAGGGTTTCATACACGAAAATTAGCTTTAATTTTAATCTTTCATTAGATTTTTATGATAAAATAAGATCGTTTCCATCTATCGAAATTTCTATATATCGAATTTCCTTCCGGCAATTTGCTACTTCGATATATGGAGGTCCGACTGTATATATATACAGTAGACGCCGCCTAATGTGATCACTTTGGGATACAATTTGATAACAATAACCGAAAAGAATCCAGGAGACCCAAAATATTGATTTTTTTGAAATTAAGAAGCAATTAATTTTGCAACCTCAAATTACAATTACATTGACTCACCTAAAGGCAGTTTTAAATTATAAATTTCTAATTTAACAGAATGGAAATATCTGAATCACAAAAAGAGAAAACTAACAAATTTAATTTTTAAACGCATAGTAATAAGTGAAATAAAATATGACCGTTTGCTTGCGCATTATTTTCCCTGACATTTGTAAACCACAGTTTCAAAGCGTATTCAGTTTTACCATCTTTTCCAGTATGGTTTCACTAGTTGTTTAAATTTTTATTTAGCTTTGCTTTGTTTTCAATATCGTCACAATTCTTTTGCAACTTACAAAGTAATGGTTGAGAAATTTTTTGCTTTGCTGCAGTATTTCTTTGAATCAGCATGGGTAAATTGTCAAAGCGTTTTAAAATGTAATTTTTTCCTTGACGGATCATTACGCTTTTCCTCAGTGGATTAAATATTTGAACGTTAACAGTGAAGTTTTTAATGTAACTGGGCAGGGAGAAAAAATCTTCTGTTTTACTAATAAGAAAGGAAATTTTTTTTAGAAGCTACATTAACTCTTTTAAAGTGGGAGAAGACCATCCCCTTCAACCATGAAGGTCCTGCATTCATGCCTGCAACATGTCCAGCCAATGATTTTTTTTCATGTGCAAACGAAAAGCATCTTAGGGGGAGTCTGTGGTCACTGAGAACGAACTTCCTGTTGTTTCATTTCTAGAGAAAGTTTGCATTTCTATTGAAAATCACAAAATGCCACAGAGAAGGTTCTTCTCAGGATTTTTCATTGCATTTTTTTTGATTGAGGAACAAAAGCGAGGAAAATTTTGAAAGTTTATGAAAAAGTGATAACACTAAACGAAGACACTGATTACAATATCAGATTTTTTTAACACATGTTCATATACAGCTGTTCCGGGACTTCCTGATTCTGATAACATTAACCATGATCACATTAAGCGGCGCCTACTGTATATATATATATTAGGGTGGTAATTATTTTTCAAGTTGCAGATATTTTACGCGACGCCCCCTCAATTTGTTCCATTATACAAATAAATGATCCCTGCAAAATTTTAAGTCAATCCATGAATATTAACACGTGCCCCTAGGGCCCCCTTTTTTGAGTTTCGAAGAAAAATTTGCGGATTTTCTCATTCTCATGTAAAAATAATTCTAACGTTTTATATTTAAAGTAATTTTGAACCTCAATAGGTGCTGCTACTTCCACACCGACCATTCTTTCACCTTCATTCTGTAAAATTTAACATGTTACAGAGAGTACATGTACACCAACGGCCTTGGGTCAAGCGTACCGCTCTTCTGCGCTTGTTCGAACCAAGCAGCAGGGGAACGTTTCTTCCCACCAAGATGGGCACAAGGAATTCTATAGGCCATTAATGAATGGCCTAGGCCATTAGTGAATGATCTTTGACAGCAACAAATTGCTTCCTCCAGGCTTTGGGGGTGTTGATTTACAAAATTCCCTGTGTATGTAATAGGTGTGGCAAATAGAGTTGCAAGGTTTCAATGCTATAAATATAAGTAATTGCAATTATATTTTAATTCGCTGTTCTTTAGTTATAAACGTACCAAAATGCTTATACAATTTTTAATTTTTAAAATATAAATTTCGAAAAATCCTCGATTACTCCTAACATAAAAATATACTGTACTTTCCATAGCTAAAATATAAATTTTAAAAATCATGCCATCATCATGCACTTGAAATCGTACTGCAGAGTGTGTCCTTAAAGAAGTTCTTGCCTTTCTTAGTTCTAGATCAGATATACAATTATTTAAGCGCTTCAAAATTTTGTGGAAAGATCTCCATCATTCAGAACTTACAACATTTCAATTAAGTACACATACCACTTAAATTCTAAAAGACGAAGTTGATGACATATTATTTATTTTTCGTGAAAAGCGGAATTGAGAAAGATTACAGATAACTCTCATAACTTGTAATAATATTTAATGTGAATGTCCTCCTACAGAGATATGTTTTCGGCAACCTGGAGCTTATCCCTGAGCCACATGAGTGGCAAAAGAAATTTTTGTTTGAAAATTTTTATATTTAGGAAACAATTTAAATTGACCTTACATGAAAAGGAAGCCCTTCAATGCAGTTTTACAAAGCTGTTTTACAATTAAATGCTGTATGAAGATATGGTTTTTCGCAGCAACCCAATCGAGGCTCCTTTGAATAATATAATATGTCTGAAAAACTAGCAGCGTACAAAATGTCGACAAGCATGCAGCAGAAGCAGTGATTGGAAAATTTATAAATCATTTATGGTATTTAGGGGATAAACTAGTAGCTTTGTCCGTATTGAATGAAGGAATCAACTTTGAAGATAGGAAAACACTAGTCCAAAAAATGCTTGTGATATGGAAGACGTGTCTGATGACGGTTTAACAAATCTCAGATAACTGTAGATGATTTGGAATACTTTCTTGGTAAAGATCTTCCTCTTCATAGAATCAATTACGAGTCAATAAAACTGTTTGATAAGTTACAAATGCTAAAAGATTCTTTTCTATTTGATCCTGATTCACGGCAAAATGAAGAAAACTCTTTAAAGGGAATAGGGATCGTTAAAATACTGAAAATTGTGAATGATACAACTGAAAGAGGAGCACAATATTATCTGAAGAATTTCGCAAATAATTTACCGAATATGAGTCACAAAAACAATTTATTTTACGGACCGTCCAAGACTATCGAAAAAAAAAAAAAAACACACTATCGAGATACATTGAGAAAAGCGTACGATTAAGGAAAGTTTCTAAAGCATTATTTCATTCTTATTCAATGTAAAATCTTTAGATGATATAAAGTAATTATAAAGATTAATTTTAGTGCTACCTCACTGTAAAAATATTTTGTAAACCTAGGAGAAACGGTGTACTGAGTCTGAAGTAAAATTTCGAAGATTTGTGAGAAAATTATCAAAAGTGTTAAAGTTCAACGGCCTAGGGGCACGTGTTATTATTGACCGATCGAGTTCAAATTTTGCACACGTTACTTTTTATTATAGTGTCACAAAACTAGGGGCGTCACTTGTTGAATTCCGAAATTTTTTTTCCCCCATATAAATAAGGACCACCCTAATATATATATATATATATATATATATATATATATATATATATATATATATATATATATATAAGGAATTGAAACTTTTTGTGAAAACAATGCATGAATTCACAAGTAATATAAATCCGATTTAAGAATTTGAAAGCTATTTCTTTAGCCTATATGAACACAAATGAAAAAAAAAAAGAAATCAATAAATAAATAAACAAATAATGAAATAAATGAATGAAATGAATATGTATAAGTGTTTGAAATGAATATCTTTGTAATTAATTCGGTCAATTGAATGACTTATGTAACAAAAAATGCTTGTTTTTAAGAAAACGTTTGACATTAAAAAAAAACGAAGATTCTTCAATTTCCTTAGTTGAATTTATTTGAATATTACACAAATAAATATTATATATATATATATATATATATATATATATATATATATATATATATATATATATATATATATATATATATATATATATATATATATATATAAGGACTCGACCGATGGCATTTTTTGGCCGATGGGCCGATGCCGATTGTTGGCAGATTGTTCAAAGACGGCCGATGGCCGATTGCCGATTGTTTTCCTCCAAATGGCCGATGGCAAAAAAAAAAAAAATCTAACAGAAATAAATTGATAAGATTTTCAGGGATTTAAAGGATCATTGATTCATTTCACTTTACTTCATTTCTACGAATAAGGAATTGAAATCCCCCCCCCCAAAAAAAAATCAAATTTCGATCTAAATTTTTATTTTACGATCATCCAATTTAAACTTCACAAGTTTTTTCGGCGCATATGTACATGCATATGTACCTAAGAACATATAGATGACCGAAATATCCATTTTGAACGCATCCTTAATTAATTATCGCAAATTCTCTTGTAATGTCTTAATACGCGTAAACATGCGTCACTCAGAAACGTTATGAAATAGTAAGTTGAAAACTCATACGTACGTAGTATGATCTAAAAGTTCGAGGACAAGTTGTATAAAAATTTACCGTGAATAGTTCACATTACCGAAGTACATCTATCTACAAAATAGTCACCTTGAACGACTATGCACTTCTGCCAACGTTCATATAGCTTTTAGAAGGACTCCTGGAAGACATTTATCGCAACCTCCTGTAAGGCCTCTTGCGCTGCTGCTTTGACTTCATCGTGGGGAAGAAGGCGACTTTCATGTTGAGGATGCACGGTTCGATTGGTCAATACTCTGATATGACAAACAAATAACATAACGTTTCGTCGGACTTAGCTCCATGTGACTTTTACCTGTTCCTAGCAAAAAACATTTGCATGGACGCTGCTTTCTTCCGTCAGGAGAAGATAAAGCTGCATCACAGAAGGTAGCGAAAATGGCTTCCAGGAGTGTTTCCAAAAGTTATATGAACACTGGCAGAAGTACATAGTCCCTCAAGATGACCTTTTGAAGGTGGATGTGCTTCGATGATGTGAACTATTCAGGGTAAGGTTTTATACAGCTGGTTCCCCTAACTTTTGGATCGTACCACGTACAATCTGTATAGGGTGTAGTTATGCTTCTCCTTTTTTGACTGCTGTATGATGGAAGACAAAGAACAGCAGCAAAAAAAAAAGTAAGAAAAACAAAGAGACTATTTAATAACCAATTGATTTTTTTTTTAATTGAACAAATAACTAAGATTTCAGTAACATTGTAATAATGTATGGATTTAGGTAAACTAAACATAGTTAAAAAACATTAAATTATGTTGTTCAATCATTCAAAAAATTAAGACTAATAATATGAAACCGTTAACAAATTACGCAATTAAAGTGGAAAGGTTGCACGTAGACATTTTTTAGTCATCAAATTAAACAAAAAAGGTAACAGATAAATTACAATATTAAATCATAATAGGAATATTTTTATACTTATGAATAGAAAAGTTTGCATTTTTCATAAAATGTATAACTGACATAAATTTTGCGGAAAAAAGAAATAGCCATGAAAAGAACGAGGTTCTTAAAACGTAGCTACAATAAACAAACTCAATATTTACACCAAGTTAATAACTGAATACATATACTACTTGATCTGATGTTTGTACACGTAATATTGAACAATTTGATTGTTTAATCTTTTATGAAGCACTACAAACAAGTTCAAATTAAAGTCTTCAATTTAACAATAATTTTCTGAAATTTAAAAAATTGCATAATAGAAAATCCTTGAAACTTTTCTACAACATATTATTAAACATATGATGAAAACGAAAATAACTTATTCATTGATTTTATATAAATACATAAAAATAGTTACTTACAACAGAAAAAAAAATCGATCGCTACGAATGATGCAAAAAAGATGGCGCATTACAAAATATAGGTGAAACAAGTATAAGAAATACACAAAATGATATTTCTTGACCAAAATAAATATTCGCTAAATATTTAAGAAATGCTTGAAACGACGAGGGTGGGTTAGAGGGGTCAACCTCTGATTTTGGAGTAACTCACAACGTTAAACTTCGGCCCCAACTTCGGCTTATTTTTTTTTTAGTACAGAACTACTACCTCCAACGCCTCGGAAGAGTTTCTGAATTTACTTCAGCATTTCCGAAGAAAAAATTCATAAGTCCCTTTGTTTTCCGAATTATGTCACCATTCAAAACGTCTTTAATCAATTTCTTACATTAATGCTCTAAATTCTTCCTAAACAATAGATAAAGCTTGAAAAAAAATCTCTAATTTTATGAATGGTGTTAGTTTTAAACAACTCAGAACTGCAACTAGAGTTTAATTTCAGAAATTGAGGGAGTGGGGGGAGGGGCACGCAAGTGTTCTCGGAAATACAAAAAATAGTCGTAAAAAATAGAGTTCAAAATAATCATAAACATTGAGCAAAAACACCCTTTGAAAACTTGCACCCGAGTTTGTTTTGACGTGCAGTGGCAGATTTAAATTATAGCAAATGTTGCAATTGCGCGAGAGGCCCCATAACCATAGGGGCACCGTAGGAGTTACAAAAATGCTTATGATAAATGTTTTACAACTTCTGTGATAGAGAAATAGGGTCACAAAATGTATTTCGACGGGTCCCAAACTTGTAGCTCCGCCTAAGCGACACAGAAAATACTGCATTACTGTGGTTCATATTACAAACATCGAAAATTGAAAAATTATTGTCGGTTCAACGGGAATCTAACAAAAGGATACAAAACCGGTTTCGCCATCTCATATTTGTTTCCATGGTCTCCAATTCTGCAATATATCACCAAATGATCGTCAGTCTGAGACGCTATATTAGTTTTGCATTGAAATAAGTAATTAATAGCCACAAAAAATCAGTTAATAGGCTTTTTAGAACACCCGATCGAAAACAAAAAGCGAAGTGCACAACTGTAACGTGCACATATCCCACATGCGAAAATTTAGCCTTCTACAACTTACCATTTTTGAGTTATGACTTATAAGAGATATATACGTACATCCAGCCGCAAGAAACAACGCAATAATTAACTTGTTTGGTACCAGAATGCAGTATTAAAAACTCTTTCAGGGGCGACTAAAATAGAAATTCATAATGAAATTTAAGTAAACAATTTTGATTGAAAACAATAACTCCCTTTACTTTGTATTAAAAAGTAAAACAACAAAGGTCCTTTTTTTTTCCAAAAACATCGGCCAATTCCATCGGCTTTTCGATGTTTTTAAGGCCAATGGGCCGATGTTTCCTGCAAGTTAGCATCGGCAGCCGATGCCGATGGCTAAATTGTTGAACCATCGGCGCCGATGCATCGGTCGAGTCCTAATATATATATATATATATATATATATATATATATATATATATATATATATATATATATATATATGCCTCAGTAGTCAAATCGATTAACTCCACTTAAAAAAAAAATCCTCACTTCTGTTTTAATAGTGCTTCATCAATGCTTAGAATGTGAATTTATATTAAACTTTTGGTTCAGTACATTTCTGATCCTGCGATGGCAGAAAATGTAACACGAGGGCCCATTCACTCCTATGGATAACACTATCTTCTTCATCGCTTTTCTCGACTTTTTGTTTTAAGGAGTTAATCGATTTGGCCAGTGAAGCATCCATGTATTAGGGTGGTTCAAAAATACATGTTAAAAAAAGTTTCTCCTAGATAACAGGTTAACCCTCAATATTTCTGGACTTGTGGATAGTAATATACTGTAATAATTTTAGCTTCCTATTTCAACTGAAAATGGGTGCTTAACCCCCTCCCCTAAACTTCATAATTATGGGGGGGGGGATAAAAAATACATTGAACTGAAAAAACAATGCTACATATTATAATATGCACGAGTAATATGCATATATACTACAATAAAATATTTATTTCCAAAAAAAAAAAAAAAAAAAGAAAGAAAGAAAAAAAAGAAACATCCGGGGAGAGTAAATGTTTCTAAATTTGTAGCATTTTCTATGTTACTAATGTTAAATTAAGGTATCATTGGGCACCGTCTTAAAATTTTAGTAAGAAGCTAGAATTTTTACAGCATAATTCTATTAGTAAGTCTAAAAAAATAAATTATATATATATATATATATATATATATATATATATATATATATATATATATATATATATATATATATAAAACGAAACGTTTGACAAATTAATAAATTAAATGAATAAACCTTAATGAATAAACGGTTTCCTTAGTACACTTTGCTTCACGTATTTAAAAAAAAAAAAAAAACTCAAAAGTAGCAATCGAAAAGAATCAAAAGTCGAAACTCAAAAGTAGCAATTGACCTTTTTCAAATGTAATTGAAAGAAAATGAAGTATTATTGAAATCGTATTCTCTATGGAAATTCGCAATTTTAGTGTTGTTAAGGGGGGGGGGGGAATCAAACAGTTGATAGGATGAAGAATATTGAGTCCGTCATATTTTAATAAATGAACTCGAAATGTATTTTTTCATTTAGATATAAACTGATTGCTCAGGTAGCACACGTAACGTTTAAACGTTTCTGAAACTTGTAAAATGCTTCTCACAACGTTAACAACCGTTTTACAACGTTTATGAAAAGAAGTGTGATACCTGGTTAGCTGGGTACCTCAGAACGATTATTTGAACACTTTTTTTGAACAAAATTCTTCTGTAAGTTTATGAATGCCAATTTTGTTTGCTTTCCTTTTTATATTTATGTTTACAAAATAGTAATAAGTTTTTTATTTTAATATTTTTCCATTTTTTAACTCAGGGATTAAAAAAATAAAGGAAAAAGATTATGTATTAGTTTTATACCTTCGTAATCTTGCCACACTAGTTATTACTACTAGAAGTGATTATTGCACTTAAGCTTCTTACAGCTGTAATGTTTAGTACTTTTTTGATTGCATAGATTGCGAGTATATTGTCGTTCCAAAAATAATGTTTTAACTTAGTTTTTCAAATCTGTAAAACAATATCGTAAAAGGGGAGCTAAAACTTTCATATTTAATGCATTAGCATAGACATCCAAATATTACGGAAAATATGTTTTCTATCTCACATATAATGTGTGGATAAGTACGTTTAATAATATCTATATATTATTACACATATAATATGTGTAAGTTTTGTGTCCAATGGGGCTGTACAAGAAGCCGTTCGGCCTTTACCAGACCTAGTGCACTCCCCGACAAGCATCAGTCTTTCATGTAACTCCATTAAGGCGCTGATGGATGACATGAGTAGTTTTTTACGCCCAGTTTCCACCAGATGGAGGCACCTGGGCTCTCTTAAGATACAAAATTGCACTAGGAATTCAATTCTGCCGAGGGAATTCAAAGCCAAACGAATACCCAAGGGATCTTTTACATGCCGCTTAATCATACATCATGGGCGCTGACGATTTTCTGCCTCTCGAAAATCCGCCGACTGGCCACCTCAGGTCATAACCCAGGTCCCATGCGTAGAAGGCCAGCTCCTTACTATTACATAACCAGCCGGCTATGTGTAAGTAATATGATATTCCTTCGTACATGATGAAAAATAAGTTTTCTAGTTTTGAATGTTATAGAAAATGTCTAATTTACTTGAAGTTTTAAGCAATATTCATAAATGATATAACATTGAAATTTAATTGATGCAAAGTAGTATACAAATGTAAATCACTTCAGAAGAATTAACTGTTGAAAAGTTTGAATTTTGTAGTGCATTTAACTATGTTTATGCTCATCGAAGTAAATATAATGCACTGTGCATCCTAAAGAACATAATTTTGATGCGGTAAACTGATTGATTAGTGTATTGAAATTATTGTTCCGAACTTCAAAAATATGGATACTTAATAGATTGCAGTACAAAAGAGCAAACAATTCTTCATATGAAGCGAGAAATGTTCATTAATATTCAAGATATTCTGCACTTTTCATCATTTTAGAGTTTACTACTCGTTCAGTAAACAAGTTTTGTATTAAGTGAAATCCTGATGGATTGACTTAACCATTGAAATTTATTTCTAACAACTAACAAATTGAAGAATTGATGTTTTAAATAATTTAGTTTACTATTTTAAAGATATTTTAATTCAAACGCAACGAGGACTGTCTTTCTTTCAAAATCTATTGACATTTTATGTATTAAAAGGTGATGTTATATTTTTCGTAACATATTTAAAAAAATTTAATTTTAGTTTTTTTGTTGAGAAAGCTTTACACAGCGTGTACTTAAAAATGAAATATTTAAGAACAAAATTTTCTGGCTGACTTGTTTTAAAAAGGAAGCTGGAAACCACTTCAGAGAACAAGTGATACTATTCTGCTTTTTTTTATGCTCTCTCTCTCATTTCTTCAAACAGATACACCTATCAATATGTTAAAAGTAAAATTTAATGATTAAATAAATTTAAAATTCCAAATAAAAAATAAATAAATAAAGCAAAAGAATGTTTTAAGCACTCAGCTAAGTGAAAAATTATGTTTGTAAAACGTAAGTAAAAGTTAGTTATATTAAAAATTAATGAATGAAAAGTAACAATAAAGTAAAATAAAATAACTAAAATATACCTCCCTTCATTCAAGTAACTTCAGAAATATGGACAAAACTACGTAATTCAGGGTTTAAAAGTCAAAGGAAACAGCCTTGATTTATTAACGTTTTAAATAGAGCATTTGAAAAGATCATTAAATGTCAAGTTAAAACTTTAATTTAAAAAATAATAATAAAAATAAAATAGATATAGGAAACAATATTGCTTAGGTTTTTATGTGCTTTTTTTTGGATTTAGTTATTATTTTATATTAAAGGGTGGATACACGACCAAAATATCGCTAACTCGCACCAAACCGTTTAAATATAAGTATGTCGAACTAATTGCATAGTAGTGATCGAGTGTCGGTAGTTTTCTCTGTCTTAACACTGCAATGACACAAAAGCAACTTTTACAGAATTCATTAGTTTTTTTTTTCTTTATTGCGAATTTACATACAAAAGGCTTCGTATATCATGTAAGAAATTTATTTTGTCAATCATTAACAAGACTGTGTGGCTAATACTAGTATTATGTAGACTGTGTCGCAAATATGTATTGTTAGCTAATGAATGAAAACCCAGAAATAATTTCCGCTAAATAATGTTTTTAAAAAGCTAGGTCATTTGGGGTAGTTTGAAACA
This sequence comes from Uloborus diversus, assembly GCF_026930045.1. Taxonomy (NCBI): domain Eukaryota; kingdom Metazoa; phylum Arthropoda; class Arachnida; order Araneae; family Uloboridae; genus Uloborus; species Uloborus diversus. Next base: position 78,531,584 of record NC_072733.1, read on the forward strand.
TGGGGTTCATAGAAACAAGCTCTATCACCACACTTCATTCACTCCTTTCAACAACGTCATATCTCAAAAAAATGTGATTTTTCAGGAGAGCTATTTTAAAAATTAGAAGTAAGGTATCATGTAGTAAAACTATATTTCAAGCCACTGATTGAAATTTTTCCTACCCATCAGGTATTTTTCAATAAAATCTGGATGTTCTTTGTTTAATGAAGAAGAAGTGCAAAAAGTGTAAATTCTTACAGGAGTTACTCTTTACACACATACACACTGACACACATATGCGCTGACACACACACATCCGCCTTTACACACAAACACTCACACCTACGTTCATACACGCAGGTCTACGCACACACACAAGGTTAGTCTACACATGCACGCACGCACGCCTACACACACATGCACAACTATACACACGTAATCGCCCAGGAGGAGGGGCAGGCTTGAGGGGACAGGGGCCGTTTCTAGAAAAAATAACTCCAATGAGTAGAGTCCTGCCTAAACTCCTGATTGCGAAAAACATAACTTGGATTTATAATTTCAGAATTCAAATTAGTTTTTTTTTTCATTTTCTTTTTTTTATTACCTTGCTTTTGTTTGATATTATTCTATATGAAGCACTCGGAACTTAGAAGTATAAGAAGGAAAAGTGATCTTTCTTTCAATATATGGGGCCAAAGAAAAATTAATTATTAAAAGTCAAGGTAAAAGAAAACAAAACTAGAGGTGATATTTTAAATTACAACAAAAATCTCTATCAATACAAGAAATTAAAGATGGATACAAAGGCGAAGTGTAACATTGGTTTTTAGCACAAAAGATATTATTGGTGTAACTGTAGGTATTAGTTATAAATAAAATAAAATCCATTTACTTGGGATTGTCAAACAAAATAGAAATTGTTTTATTTTTGAATCCTAAACAAACCAGAATTAATAAGGATACCGAATCAAGCAGTTTCCCTGCCAATACCAAATCTATCCTTTTTAATTGCTTACTATTCGTATTTATTAAAATTAATTTAATAAAGTACAAAAAAAAAAGTATTTACACCCAAACTTGTTTTTATGCGGTAGATAAGGACCTCATAAAAAATCGCATGAAAAAATCGTTCGAAACTTCACAAGTAGCTATAAAAAGTTGTTTTAGCAACACAGTTAAAAATTTTTTTTTTAGTGCGGTGGATAGGGACCGTATAAAAAAAGTCACGTAGAAAATAACCCCAAAAATAACAAAATTACTAGGAATTGCTTCTTTAAACGAAATTAACGTAAACCAAGTAATGATAATTTTGCCGAATAGTTAGACAAAGTTTCCCGAATAAGAAAGCCTTTGGGAGGTCGCAGTGACCTCCCATCGGGGTGTCACTGTCGTCACATGGAGATACTACCTCGCACTCATTTTATAAATAATTTTGTCAATTAAGTCCCAATCTAACTGACATTTTCATATGCCGCACAAAAAAAAAAAAAAAAAAAATCGCACAAAAAAAAAAGACCGCAAGGAAAAAAAAATAAATAAATAAAAAATAAAATAAACCCACAAAAGAAAAAAACGGCACAAAAACAGGTTTTGAGTGTATACACTCACACTGAATCTCTTGTTCTATTGAGTTTCCAGTACAAAATTTTCATTTCAAGTGCTGTCAGTTTTTGAGATAAAAAATCGATGAAGTACAATGTCAAAAAATTATTTAATGATCACACTCTGCATAAATTCTTTTCTTCGATAGAGTTTAGTTTGACTGTAAATTGGTTCTTTTATCAAGCAATGTAAAGGATTTTTGTTCTTTTCTGCCCAATGTTAAATGTCTTTAAGATTCCCTTAAACCAAACCTTGCTTTATAAAAAAAAATTTACCTAATGTGAGACTAAAGTGCTACAACAAAGATCTTTCACACTTTTTTCTGCTTGAACCGGACTATGAAAAGTTAGTAGTTTAATTTGTAAAAATTCCTATCACACAGTAAAATAGTATTCGTCAAATTAAATAAAGTAAGCATTCAATATCCGTTAATACGTTCAGGGGGATTTTCATCACGGGTAAGATTTTATGCGTTATCCATTCTTCCTATATCAAAAAGAATGAAAAGACTATGAGATTTTTTTTTAATTTATTTTTTTTTAAAAAATTTTGATAGTAAATATAGCATTTGATTTTTATTTTAAATTTATGCAGAATTATTACTTTTAGACAATTCTTGATTGCAAAAACTTTCATTTATCATAAACGACTTCATGTTTCTTTTTTAACTTGTTTTCTCTAATATATCCTTTAAAAGTAACTGCTAGTCAATTTTTTCTCGATATCATGCAAAATTGGGTCTTCTTTTAAATAACAAGTACAAAAAATGCGGAATTGTGAAATAAGTAATGAATAATTCGGCATAATAGTATGCAGCATTTTATTCCACAAACTCACATGCTGCTAAAAAATTCGAGGTCTGTTTGAAATTCAAACTAAAGAAATCGTAAATGTGCTCAGAAAGAAAAATTAATTTAAGTAAATTTATCTACAGAAAGTAATATTTAATTTGTAATTGCACTCCAACGGAATAAAATATTATTTAAAAATGTTTTCGGTCAGCAGAAAAAGGGGAAAAAAATCTGCGTCAAAAACATTCCTTCCCTCCCCATATGTCTGTAGTGACAATGAGATATTGAATGCTTGAAGAAACAGATATTCAGTCTAGACGGTAGGAAACTTGTACTGCAGTAAACATTTGTTTTGATTTATATAGAGCGTGTGGAAACGCTTTGGGTTTTACGGGTTTCAAATTTCCTGAAGCCAAAGAACTCCCACCTTATACGTTTAGACAGAGCAGACCGGGATAAAACGAATCTATTTCCTCTTACAACGGTTGAATCTCCCTCTCTCTTTTTTAAAAATAAAATTAAGTTTTATTTTATTTTTCTTGAAGTTGAAATGACCTCGAATTTTAAAATTGACAAAAAGAAGGGAGGAAAAAGAATCTCATAAAAGTTTAATCATTTCATTGATTTCTATTGTTTTCAATGTCAAAACAAGGCTGAATTTTAGTAATGTGAATATTGAGTGCTACTGGTTGATTATAGGTTCATTCCACGCCAAATCAACGAGCCTCTGGATCTGAGCACCATCGATTACAATCCACTACATCTCTACAAAATCTACAAAATTGAGCCTGCCCAATTGATAATTGAAAAAAAATTTTTTTTTTTAATTTTATTTAATGGACCGTTAGCTTTTTGAGTGCGTCCCCCCTATCAATTACTTGAAAAATGGCAAAAAGTAACATTTCGGTACTTAGAAAAATTCCTTTTTCTCAGCTTCTATATGGGAGCTTGAGTGTCATACTATGTGTCATTTTAAAGCTTTAAGAATGGGCTTTCACATGATATGTCGCTTGGCAAGGTTTTGTGTTATTAACATTTCAAGCTCATGAAAATCATTATTTCGTTGAATATTTTAAAAAGTAGATTTTAAAAAAAATCTGAAAAAAAAAAAAATCTTACTAATGTGGTCTACACGTGGTAGAAATTTCAGAATGAGACCGCAATGGGGTTGTACTGAAAATTAATTATGAAATATTTCTATGCCGCAGAATAATGCAATTTGTCACAACGTGGGGTTGCTAATCAACAAGGAATAATTTAAAATCATTTCCTTTTTAACTATTGTAAATGTGCGAAAAAATTCAGAATGAGATTGCAGTTGGCTCATGATGAAAAAGAAATGGCTTTCACCGTCTCAACATTTAAATTATTGAAATTGAGCTTTGAGTTATAGACAATGATAAGATATTTACAGAAAAAATTACTCTTCATGACCTATGATTTCCACAGTTCAATTTTTGCTTTAAAAGGTCGTAAACACTTCTTTTCAGGTTTCTGCTGGGGTGTCAACTTATACAATAACATCATTTATTGATGCATTAAAGACATTCTTAAAGTTCTATAGTAAAAGGAACCTGAAGGTCCATGCAGATGTAAAAACTTCTTCGGTACTCTTTTATTTTAATTTCCTTTGTGTCTAAATCACAATCTTGTCATCATAGGCGGATTTAGGCCGAAATATTTGGGGGTTCAACAATAACAGAGAACTGAGGAGGGGGGGGGATTCCCGGAATAACTAAGGCAGTTGCGAAATCAGAAAATAATTTTAGGGCGGGACACACTTTTAAGTCTAAAAAACGCGATGTAAACCATATTTAGTAAGATTAGGGGATGTGCAATTCTTAACATTTCAAACTGCAGAAAAAGTCTTAAACGAAAGTCGATATTAGAAGCAATGGGTGAATCTAGCTACTGGTTCGGAATGGGATTCACGTCCGAGAAAAAATTTGAAATAGTAGTTTTGAAAACGCAGTTTTACAGTTCTTGGTGATATTTTAGAGGCAAGAAAGGTACGTGTGGCTCCAAGGCTATTTTTAGAAATTTTAGTCTTATAAATGTGACTATAGTCCATATTTATAGTTTGGGTTATGAATGAGACTCATAGACTGCCTCCAATCGATTTTTTGAAAAGCAGATAGAAATATACGTAACCCTCTCCCCCACGCTACCTCGTTAACTTTTCATAATTGAAGTTCCGAAAATACTACGGAGGACAATTTTTGATGCTGTTACCGAACGGGGTGTTCTGGAGCTCTCCCCTGGAAAATTTTCGAAATTGAAGTCCTAAAAATGAAGTTCTTTTGCAATAATCCATGGTATTAAAAAAAATAGGGTTCTCCCACTTAAAGATTTCGAAATAGTAGTTTTCAAAACCAAAATATTTACTCTTTGATGATAATACAGAAAGGGTGGTCAGAGGCCCTTGTTCGAATATTTTCCAAAATTAAAGTCTTAAACACATGAGTGTAAGACCATACTTGGTAACGTTAGGGACACTGCAGTATTTCAAAACTGAAGCTCCAAAAACGCAATTTTAAACGATTTTCGATGTATTTAGTGATTAGAAGATCTTCCTTGGAAATTTTGCGAAAGTGAAGCGCAGGAAACGAAATTTGAGGTACTCTGTAATAATTTTAACTGGAGAAAGGAGTTTGCAGAAAAAACATTTTGAGGACTAATAGAAAAAATGAAAATGAAATAGAAAAAAAAAGGGAGGGGGAGATATGAAAGAAAGAGGATTGTGCGAGAAGGCACGCAATTCGCCGCCAATAATCGGAAGCTGTTGAAAAATTTGTATGTCAATATTTCTTTTTGAAAGAAAAATTAAGATTTTTTCCCAACATTCTTTTTTTTTCGTAAAATAGCTGCGTTTTCCCAAAATGAGATCTTTTCTTCTCTTCAATAATAAAGAATATTTTTTAAAAAACATCTACTCAGCATTTTGTGGGGAGGGTCACCAGTCTTGTGCCCCTTCCCCCTGGATGCACAACTGCAGCAAAATGTCCGGAAGTCCTCCTTCAAAAATTTTTGATTATTTACCTTAAAATTGTTGGTTTTCGGTTGATTTCGGTGTAGATTTTATTGATCAAGTTTCTTGCTATAGCCATGTTTTTTTTTTTTTTTGGACTTGATTAGCCATTGTTGTTTTAAAATAGAAGAATTTGTATTGATATACGAATAAATACCCAATTACAGAACATGCAATTTTATTCTATACAATAACACAGCACTGAACAATAAAGTGTTTGAGAAGTTTCTTTATTTGCATGAAATTATTTAATAGGTTTTTTTTTCCCAAATGGATAAAATTACTTGAATTCTTAATATGAGCACAGTTATGTTTTTCTTGCACTAGCGCCGTGTGGTGATACACTGGATTCAAGTAAATTTACTAGTATAGCAGCTATGATTTTTTCCCCCAACTGCGTTTCTGAGTGAAATATAGTAAACTAATTTTTTTTCAAAACTCAACCAAAAATTTTGGGGGTGCGGCGCACCCCCTGGCACCCCCGTAAATCCGCCTATGCTTGTCATCCATCATATTTTCAGACTCCAACCACTTTTGAGCATTCAAGGTCTATCTCGAAAATTGTGACGCGTTCTACTGTTGAATTGTTTGAAAAGATAAATGCTTTCACTTCTAAAGCTTGACCACGGAGAGATGAATGATGACCTCGCAGCGGAAACATCATTTGTATCATTTGAAATTGGTAGAATCTGCTAGAAAGCGCCGAGGAGTAAGAGGCGCGTTCTCGCAATCCTATAGAATAACAACAAACAACCTATTGCAAATGATACAAATAATGTTTCCACTTCAAGGTCATCCGCTATCACCTCCGTCGTCAAACTTTACTAGATTTTTGTTCAATGGAATAAAAGAGTTACATTTCTGAGAACAGCATATTACTATCGTTTTCCTAAGTTTCGAAGTCTCTTCTTTTTTCTGCGAAAAGGTGCTATTCTGAAGATGTACTGACTTAATTTTTCATTTGCCTTATGAAACTAATGTCGTGGAGTCACAACCAGGTTACCGTAGGCCGTTTGATGACTGGCTCTAGCTAAAGGTAAGTACTTTAAAAGTGCTACCCACCAGGGCCCGGTTAAGATAACTGGAGATCCTAGGCCAAACAGTTCTTTGGGGCTCCATGTAGTCACACCTTACAGTTTTAGTCTCTGACTGAAGAAATTGTGGCTTTGTGGGCACCTAAAAAGGCCACTACCTAGTTGGCATATTCAGTAATCCGGCAGTGTTAACCACACTATTTCACTAACTTTTGCTATGAAATGTGAAAAATAAATATATTTTCACTTTAATCGTCCAATCTTGGTTAATGGTATCAAGATTACCATGATTGAACATGGTTTTATGCCAAGATGTAACCCCATAACTGAAGTGATTTTGTGAAGCTTTTGATTTCTAAGAGATATTTTTTTGCTGCCTACTTTTTTTTTTTATCTCGCCGTACATTGTATTTTTAAGATTGCATCAAATTTCGAAAAGGAACTGAGGAAAGGAGGATTTTTCAATCACTAAATATAGATTAGCAATCGTACAGCAGATAGGATGTTATTACCGAAGTAGACCCCTCTAGAAACCCGAAAAGGCGGATTTAAGACCTCTCAAAGCAAGAATTGAACTGTGCAAACCATAGGTTCTGAAGAGTAATTTGTTTTTTAAATATCTTCAGATGCGAGCATTGGCTATGGCGCACAACTCAATTTCAATAATTTAAATGTTGAGACCGTGAAAGTCATTCATTTTTTTTTCATCCAACTACAACCTCATTCGGAATCTTTCCGCACCTTTATAATAGTTATAGGAATGGATTTTTAATTATTCCTTATCAATTAGCAACCGCGCGTTGGGAAACATTCTATTATTCTGCTGCATAGAAATATTTCATAATTAATTTTCAGTACGATCCCATTGTGGTCCCATTGAGAAACTTTTACCACGTGCAGACCACATTAGTAAACAAAAAAAATTTTTTTTTCAGATTTAAAAAAAATTTATTTTTCAAAATATTCAAGGTCAAATAATGATCTTTCATGACCTTGAAATATTAATGTCACATAACCTTGCCAAGTAACATATCATGTGAAATCCTATTCCTAGATCTTTAAAATGACACCTAGTACGACACTCTAGTCCCATAGAAGCTGAGAAAAAGGAATTTTTTAAAGTACCTAAGTGCCACTTTTTGCCATTTTTCGAGTATTTGGGGAGGGGTGGGGGGGGGGGGGGGGGCGCTCACACAAAAAAACTAACAGTCAAAAACCTCTAAAAATAACTATTTTCTTCAATCATTACGTGGGTAGACTCAAACCTTTAAATTTTAATAAAATTACTTGACATAAATCTCAAAAGTGGCTTTTTTTCGTTGATTTGACATGGAATGACCCTATAATAGCATAATCAGCAACAAGAAGTATAAATAAATGAAAACAAATTGGAATAAAACATATATAGTAGAGACCTGCATCAAAGCAATTACGGAGGAAAATTTAAGAAACAAATTTAAAATGGAAGATGGAACTCTACCACAATAAATAACGACACATTTGCCTTTGAGAAATTTCTTTCTTTTTTTTAAATAACTTTTTTTTAACAATTTAATTAATGCTTAAAATATAAGAGTACCATTGCGTTCTCTTTTCTACTTTAACTAAAAATAGCTTTTTGGTTTTCACTGAAGGAAGGCTTTTGAATTTAATCATAGGTACACGAGTGAACAAAATGATTTTATACATGTAGCAATTTTTAAGAATAAGTTTTGCGTTTCTTTTTGATTTTAACTGCCAAATTATATCATTGTTAAAGAGTTTTTTCTCCGTGTATCAGTAACTCGTCAGTTCCATATACACGTAGAGTTTTCAAAAAGAGTTTAAACATATTTTTTGTTCATAAAAAAAAAAAAAATATTTTTTGAACTTTTATTAAAGTCATGCATATTACGTTGCTTCTTTTTAAAAGTATTAATTTTAAATAAAAAGTAAAACCTTTAGACACTTTTACTGAAAATCCTGTGAAAAAACACTTTTTTTTAACGATCTTTTAAATCAGTTTTAAACGATCAACTGTTGTTTAATTTAGAAATTTTAAACAACTTTATTCATTTACAGAAGAAAACGATTAACCTTTTTCATTTAAGAAGCATCAAATACGCTCGGAAACTTGAGCTCTACCTGCCTTTTGCCATGACAACATATATCTATCTTTTAATTACATTCTTTCTATGAATTACTTAGCTAATATTTTAGATAAAAAATTATTTAAAAGCGACAGATTTGAGAAACGTCCTGACTTCCTGCACATTTGGCATTAATTAATCATGGTACGTCAATTATCAACTAAGAGAAAATTAACTTTTGAAACCTTTTTTTTTCTATCAAACAGTCGTAGGTTTCCGAAAGAGGAAATTAAAGCTTGAACATTTCATGGTAAATATCATTAATATTGGCCTTTGACTCAATACGTAGTTTAAAATGAATCACGTTCGAGATTTGTGTGATTTTACTTGTGAATGTTGATGACATGATGTGAAATTTTTATTTACGCCTTGAGTCCAAAATATTTTTTTCACTGTGTTTTTTTTTTTGTTTTAACATAGTAGGGGAATGTGGGGGAAAAGTGAAATGGTGGAATATTCTCTCTTTTCAGCGCCACCTATCTGGTAATATTTTAACTACGCAGTAACACAATTGGGCTATTCCATTCAGGAAAAAGTTACCACTGAACATCAAAGCTTATGATAATAAAAGCAGTTTTGGAACATTGATACTCATACTGTAATATTTTGTTGTGAGTTAAAAATTATTTTTGCTAACATAAAATGGTAAAGGTTTTGCAATTAACATTCTAAATATTAATTGGGACCTACTTATATTCGGTGCACTAAAGTGAAATAGTTCATTTCGTTTAATTACTCCTTCATCTATCAAATATCTATGTATCCATTTACTAATTAATTCGTTTACATTTCTTCATTCAATAATTCCCCTTTTTATGCATTCATTCTCTATTTTATTCACTAATTTACTTAGTCTCATACATTAATCAATTAATTTTTTAATTAGTTTATTGTTTCATTATATATTCATTTATTTATTCACTCATTCATTTGATCGAAAATATTTGTAATAACCAAACAAAAGACATTTCATTAGAAAAATGTGTTATTTTTCACTTTGCTCCAAGAATTTTTAAAGTGAAAAATTTCCACTTATTTACAAATTTGCAGCCAAGAAGATAAATAATGCTTTAATGCAAGTTTTATCATAAAATACATTGTTCTTTATTAATAATTCATAATTTTTAAAACAAATTTCCCATTTTTTCATTTTGTAAAAGTAAGTCGTCTTGGCTTTTTCATTTGCCCCACATTCCCCTATATATTTTAACAGGCGCAAATAAAGTGTCTCAACTCTCCCTTAAATGAAAATTTTAAAATTATTCATCACTTTTATCGTGCTTTCTCATAAAATACAAAATAAAACGAAGTAAAAAATTAGTAAAACGGAAAAAGTAAACACAAATAAAATTATAAAATAATGTTTCATGTAAAAAATGCAAATGTTCATTTTCAAAATGCTGACTTAAAAATATACATAAACGATTCAAAATATAATTATAAATGTATTCTATCTTATTGCTTGGTATTATTTTGAAAACCAACGAAAAAAAGGGATTTCCAGTCCTTTGGCTAATGTGCCAGGTACGAGACAACACTGTATCTTGGGTCATTACCTGATAAATTGCTTTTAAACCGTAATGAACTCAAAAGAACTACATATGGACTTTATAAAAGTAACAATATCAGCAAATAGCATTGATTTTTCCCATAGGAACTACTTAAATTACATTGTGATAAATTATAAGTACATTTATGAGTAGTTTCATAAATTATTCATTATTATCGTTAAAAAACTATATCTAAAAAAAAAAAAGCTGTGAGCATGGTCATTCTGCTGACATTGCAAAACCTCTTTCAATAAAACAATAACATTATAAATGTAATTAGAGTACTACTATAAATATTTTTTTCAATACACACACTCATCGTTCTGATTAAAAAAAAAATGTAAAAATAGCACGGTCAAACATTTTTTTTTTTAAATTCTAAAGTGACATTTTTTTTTAATGTAAGGAAAAGCGCCTGTTATTTAACTTTTCGAGTGTATTTTAGTTTTGGAGTCGCATAAACACCAATTTTAAAGAGATGACCAGCCAGCAGTCATGTTGTACACAAAGTCTAAACATAGCAACCGCCTCATGGCGGAGCCATTCGGGTTTAATGGATTTGTCCTGAACATTCCAATGTTTGGAGCTGGTTTGAGACCTCAGTTCCTCCTGATGTTGCGAGGAAAACGAATTTCGAACGAGCCTTTTCACGGTGCGGAATGGGACGCTGCTGCGTGATTATTTGCGAGACAGCTGAACTCCTTTTTGCTAGTGTCGGCATGTTCGTTGCCACTTAAGCCACAGTGGCCTGGGATCCATTGGAGAACGATAATCTTATTTAGTTTCAACTTTTTGATCGTGAGCTGGATATCCAATATGTCCCAGGAGGATGGGTCGCAAATTGAGCAGCCCATTTTTGTTATCATAAAATGATCACGTTACTGAAAATAATATTTTAAATATTAATGGACAACTACTGATGTCCAGTGCTGTATTTATTTATTTAATACTAGGGATGTTTTGACTTTGAATGTTTGGTAAAATTTGTGAAATGCACACGAGGCAAAATGAAATAGTTTATTTAAATTATTTATTCGTTCATTAATTAAATCATTAATTTATTCATTTATTCACTTATTTTCCAACTCATTCACTATTTTATAGGTATAAAATATTTATTTACTCACAGATTAATTTGTTCAATAATTTATTGGTTCGTTGGGGTTTATTTATTCATTAATTCATTCATATGGAAGAAAAAAAAATAATAACGAAATTTAAAATGCTCCAATAGAAAATTATTTCATTTATTACTTTTATTTTAAGGTAAAAATTTCCTGTCGAAAATGAAAAATAATATTTCAATGAAAGTTTTGTTTCAAAACACATTTTTCTTTCTTTATGCACAGTAATTTTCAAAACAAATTTCATATCAGTTCATTTTGACAAACGTAAGTTACTTAGTTATTTCACTTTGTCCCAAATTACTTTACTTTGTTTTCATTTTTATCTTAAGCTTACTTTTTAAAAAACTTTTACATTTTTCTACTAGGGTTTGGACTTCTTGAATCAGGAGCTGTTACTAAAAAAAATGAAGTTAACATTCTTATGAAAAATGCTGCTGATGTAGTACTTGGAGGACTTTCCTATTGGATGTTTGGATTCGGTTTTCAGTACGGGAAAGGCCCAGGCACTTCGTACTTTTGTGGCATTGGTTCCTTCTTCCTTGACTCAGAACCAGACAATATGGGAGTGGTTTTCGCCACATTTATTTTTCAGTTATCTTTCGCTACAACTGCTACAACAATTGTGTCGGGAGCAATGGCAGAAAGAACAGATTTTCATGCATACTGTATATTTTCGTTTCTGAATACATTGACTTACTGTATACCAGCGGGATGGCTTTGGGCCGAGCATGGATTTCTCAAGCTTTTTGGTGCTCTGGATTTTGCTGGTTCATGTGCAGTGCATCTTACTGGAGGTGCATCAGCTCTGGTGGCAGCAATGATGCTCAAACCGCGGTTACGACGGTATGATAACGGGCCAGATCCATTACCTATGGGCAACCCTGGAAATGCTTTAGTTGGCACTTTTACATTATGGTAACACAATTTTTTTTCTCTTTAGTTGAAAACAGTTTATTAGACATATTCAGTGCTGCAGTTAGAGGGGAGGGGTCAAAAGTCATTCTCCGAAATAATCGTTTATCTTCTTTTTTTTTAACTCCTTCAGACCTGATGTCCGGTATACCGAACATAAGCTTTAAACAGCTGCTAATCATTTAATAATTGATTAAATTACTTGATTTTTTTGTTTGATTCTATACATTTTGTTTCTTATTATCTGCGCAAGAATTTTTCGTTTAGGGACTGACAACACTAACAAGTAGAGTCTGAGAGATTCAGAATGACTCATTTTTCCAACCATGTGTTCTCGTCGGAAAGGCGAGGTTTTTTTTAATTAAAAAAAAATATAATATTTTATTGATCATTTCAAGTGCTTATATTATGTTTTACTATTGTTTATAGAACATTTTACAATGAAGTTTGTTTGGTGTCTCATCAATTTTTTTGTTTTAAATATGTATTTGAAAATGTATGCCCGGAATATTGGACATATCATACCTCATTTTTCATCTATAAACTTGAAATTTTGTTTATAAGATACTCTTTACCGTAGTACACTGTCTCCCAAATAAGAATAAATATTAGGTTAAATACATCATAATTCCGACTGAAGGGGTTAATTCATGCAAAGTATTCTGAAATGGCTTAAAATAACCTTTAAAGAAATAAATATCTGCTTTTTTAACACGTTGACTGCCAACTACGAGATAACTCGTTGATTGCTTTGTTTTCTAGGAAGCCAACTACGAGTTATCTCGTACTTGTTTACTTGCTATTTTTGTGCAGCTACGATTAAATTCGGTGCTAATATCAAGAGAGAGCTTTAGAAAATAACATAAAATCAATACTGACTTGCAAAAACAGAAAATGTATTTAAAAACGGACAAAAATATAGTTATAAAAATTAATTCAAATTCAAAAAATAAAATAATATTGTATTGTTTATGGAACAATCTTTCACACAAAAGGTTGGCTTCTGTTTACTGGTTGTACAGAAATAACGCGTTTCTTGCCGTTCTTTTGCTTGGGTAAATATACGATATAGCTCTGTCGGACGCTGTTTTTTTTTTTTTCTTTTTTCAGTAGATGGTTTCATTTTTCATACTTTTTGATTATGCACTTGAATTAGTTTTAAATAATATAATGTAATTAAAAAAATTATCATTTTATGCCAGATTTCTGAAAATTGCCATTTCAGTCAACGTGTTAAGTAAACCTGGCTAAGTAATCGAAGCTGTCTGTTTTTGGAGTAAAGAAAATCCATCTCAACCGTGACATTTGACCTGTAAAAAGATGTACTCCTCCAAATATTTTTTCAAACTATGTACAGCACTGGATATATTACATATCATAGCAAAAATGTAAAGTTGTGTATAAATATCTCTGAAGACCATATTTTGTTTCAACTACACATTTTACTATGATAGGGCCTCGATTTCGTTGCCTACAGCGAAAATTTTACCTTTTATTTAAAATTAAGTATTTAAAGCTTTCTTCTCCATTTTATTTATCTACATTTTGTTAGCAAATATTTTTGTTACACTATTACTAGTATGTTTTATAACTTTAGAGACAGGTGTTGCTATTAATGACTTAATTTCTGAAAAAAATATAAATAAAGAAAATAGATCCAAATGAAACCGTACGAATATGGTCCCTTCTTCTTTTTCATTTTAAATATTTCATCTATTCAAGATATAAAAATAAAACCTATCCCTAATTCTGTTAAGTAGATTGTATCAACTCAGAAAAAAAATAAATAAGTAAATAAATTAAAAAAATAATAAAGTAAAATAAAATAAAATAAAATAAAAATAAAGTTTTCTGAGTAATAGGCCTCGAGATTTTCTCATTTTAAACACAACGATTTTGTGAAAAAATTCAAACCTAGAAAATACCTTTCAAAGAACACAAAACTTAGAAAAGCAGCGCTGTAGAAGCATTTAAAAGCTTTTTTTTCTAAATATTAATCACATTGTTTCATAAATTTTCCGAGTCATACTACAAGTGTCAAGCTACACTTTAAACAAAAAGTTGAAAATCAATCTTTTCGTTGATTGTCTCCATTTGAGACAACCCTTTAATATTACTACCAAGTACAAGAAATTTATGAATATATTTACCAAAATGTCACATTTACTTAAGTTAAAGGTTTCTTAACGAGAAAATGAAATAAAAATTTTGCTTCTTTATAGGTGGGGATGGTTAGTGTTCAACTGTGGCAGTTCTTTTGGGATTTCAGGCGACAAATGGCATTATGCAGGAAGGTACGTTCATCTCCTTTACCAAAGTCGCATTTTTACTTCTTAGTTGGATTTCAGAATGCATGAATGCATCAATTATCTAATAAAATTTTCTAAAGTTAGCATTCATAATCAACCACCAAACACAGTAAAACGTGTGGTAATGAACAGTGAAGTCCTGAAGAATAAAACGATCGTAACTACTCACTGATCACGTGTACTGCGCAAAAAAAATCTGCCGTATTAAACTATTCAGCTCAAATTTTGAAAAGGCTCAGTATTCATATGAAACGTCAAAACTCTGAATAGAATGTCCTATTTTTGACAGCAAAAATGAACATAGAGTGCTCAAATTGGCATAAATGCCTAACCTGATAGTTTTCTGACAGTTGTCGCAAAAGATATTTCCCAAACTACCGTTATTAGTTTTAGCGTAAATGTTCATTAATAGAGTTTCATTCTATTATGATTGCTAACTTCAAGATGTTTTAAAGAGAAAAGGCAAGCATTCCTCGTTATAATATGTGAGTTTAAATTAACTTTTTGCGAGAGTTTTGCGATGGGTTTTATAAAGCTTTTTACTTCTACCCAAAAGGTTCAGTAATATACATTCAATAATTGTATACGTCCGCTAAAATGATTGCGAAATGCATTTTTATGTATAGTGAAAAAAAAAAAGAAAAAAAAAAAAAAAAAAAAGAAAAAGAAAAAAGCTTCGCAATCTGTTTCTTTGATTTTTTTTTTTTTTTTGAAATCGATGTAAAATCTCCTCCAGGTTAATTTTTAGTAAAAAAATAATGCTGTTTCAGATTTTTCTTTAAATGTTCATTTTGTAACTTCTTAAAAAATAAAAATTAATATTTTTTGCGTCGCAAAGCATGTTTTTATTGTTAGACTGGTTCAAATTTTGATGTGAAAAACTCAAAGTAGCTATGATAGTTTAGATACTCGTATTATAAGCCTTTTTTTTTAAAGAAGCATTTAATAACGATGCGGATTTTCTTGAGTTTAATTGTAACGCAATGACTTCACTAATTTACACAGATAGTGGCAAACAAAGTTAAATTGTGTAGCTAATTACGAATCTGTGATAAAAAGGGAGTTGGTATTTGAAATTTTTAAGTTCTCATTTTAATATGAAGATGACCCTTTATCAAAACTTTACTATTAGCATTTTATACTGTGCATTATATCTGATAAACTGAAATGTTTCATGTTTCTTTAGTGTAATATACATTACTTTAAATTGGAAGAAATATTTCGTTTTTCTTTTAGGATTGCATTTTTTATACTTTTTACAATATTTTGCTTTCAGGTCTGCTGTTAATACAATAAATGCATCACTTGGTGGAGGTCTAGCAGGATTAATATATTCGTAAGTTGCTCGTCTATTTTTTGTTTTTTTCTACTTTATAATATACGGCTCAATATTATTATGTACTTCTCTTAGAGCAATGTATCACAACAAAAACGCAAGATTAAAAAAGTACAATGTTTTGTCTCAACTGATGTAATCTTTATAACTCCAGCTCTATACAAACCAACTGTAAAGTAAATATTAAGAAAAAAAATAATAGTGACGGTGATAATTTTATTTTGTTTCAACGTAGGTTTGAGGAAGTGACACTAAATTGTAAGGTTTTTCGGGAAGAATAAACAAAAAACTAATGTCTTTGAAGAAAAAGTAAACTCATTTAGGAAGTCGAAATGTGCAAAAATTTAAAACGTGCGTATTCAGTAAAAAAAAAAAAAGGGCAAAGCATGCATTTTTGCATATGAAACACGCGACAGCAGTACGACATTCTGTTCCGAGTAAAAATAAGAACGTTAGCACTTAGAAATTAAAGATCTGTGTAGTTTGTTTTAAAAGTTGTACACACACAAACCTCTTTTTGTTCGGAGGATAGGGACCACATAAAAAAATCGCATTAAAAAAATTGTCGGAACTTCACCAGCAGCTTTAAAAAGTTGTTTTCGCTACACAGTTAAAAAATATTTTTTTTTTTAATGCGGTGGATAGGAATCGCATAAAAAAGTCTCACGTAGAAAATAACCCAAAATGTTACATTTAAACGAAATCAAAATAAACGAAGTGATGATAATTTTGCCGACTTCCGAAAAAATTCCCGAATAAAGAAATTTTTGGGAGGTCACAGTGACTTTCCATCAGGATGCCCCTGTCGTGACTTGAAGATACTACCTTGCACTCGTTTCATAAATAATTTTCATAAACCGCACCAAAAAAAAAAAAAAAATCGATCAAACAAAATTGCACAAAAAAATTCGCACAAAAAAGACCGCGCAAAAAGAGGTTTGGGTGTAATCGATTATTATCAACGTTGTAAAGTTAAAAAATTGCGAAAGTATAACAAAAACTTCTTAAAACTTCTTAAAATTTCGTGAACTGCTTTTGTCACATTTTCTTCCAAGTTTTTGTAACTCTAAAACACATGTCTGCAAGTTCCCCTAAGCATTATAGTACGTTACAATGGATAGTTTTTCAATTGTTTTATGTGAGTGCATTATAAAAATATTTCAAGTTATTTTAGATATTCAATAATTCAATTTTCAACGTGATTAGCATTGCAAATGATTCCAAAAATGAGTACAAAATCGATTTACACCGATTTCGTACTACGATAAATTGGCGATGCCTTAAATTAATATTAAGTGAAAATTTGATGATTGACCGAGGACGCCTCACGAGCTAGTATAACAGCTCTTGTCAATTCTTTGAATTTTTTACCTGAAAAAGGTTTTTTATCAATTGAATGTACATAACTACACTGTTTCATTTCAACATTTCAATGAATTGGTTAAATGTAGCAAAAACTAGCTACTATGTAAATCAAATGTACGAGTAAAACAAATGACGTTAACCCTTTTATTTTTTTTAAAAAAAAGTTTAATTTCGAAACACAACAACTAAATAGTTAATAAACCATATTCTCTTCATCCAGGTTCAATAGCAAAAATTTTGAAAAGTAGTTTGGAAAAGAATAGTTTTTAAAATAATGTTTAAATTATAGTGTTACAGCAACAAGGTTGGATGTATTACGATTTTAACTTATTAATGAAACCTAAATTATTCGAGGGAAATTATTTATTTATCGCATTACATTTTTCTGCACATTTTAAACCCGACCTAGTAAATAATTTAAAATAATCACTAATTTAATTTTTCATTAAGTCATTCAACCGCATTGTATTCTGGCAAATGCATTAGCTGGTATGTTGCAACGAAAATAAGATAATTAATCTTAGCGTTTAGTAAACCTTCATAGTACATAATCGTTATCTCATACTAGCGTTCGGACGATCAAGTTTCAGATCCTAGCGGCGATTGATTTCGTTTGATAGCAAAATCCCACATACGTTTGTCATTTCGAAGGCAACAAAACATTTGTTCATTAACTTTTTTAATTATTATATTTAATGAAATGTATTGGCTTTCACGTGCGGGACAAAATATCGGTTTTCCCGTGGAATGGCCTTATACATTCTGAAATTTCTAAAGCTCCAGAGCTGCTTTTTAGAGTCTGTGTATTAGCTACCTCAGAAACACATGCTCACATCTCCCGAAATTTTCTCTGTGTTTGGAAAACGATCCGAACAGACTTTTAGCCCAATTGAGGTAGTGAGAAGCGAAGGGATGCAAGTGGCAAAACTCAAAATTTGGAGATAACCAGTACAAATGCTCTCCTCTGTCTTGGGGAAAGAAATTGTACTAGTAGCCCTGGTAGGTGCTGATGTACAGCATGCTTTAGAAAAAATTTCAATGAAAGCCTACTTAGGAGCTGATCTTTAAACGCGTTTTACTCGATACTTAAAATAGTCCACTTGCATCCCTTTGCTTCTCACTGCCTCAACTGAGAAATATTTTGCCATATTTCACCATGAGTTTCTGATCCCGAAAGGAAGTACTGTAAATGACGAAATTTGTCGTATGATTAAGAACTTCTCAAAAGTGAGCAATTCATTTCTAAGAATGGGGACTTTACAGTAATTTTTTTAATTTTCAATTTTATCCTTTCACATTGCCGAAAATAAAAATACAAAGAAAGAAAAACTTTCGTTTTAAAATCGCTACGAAATGTTTCGTTATATGTATTTGAAGATTTGTTGAAGACGGTTATGGAGGAGGGGCCTAGTGTGAACGAATTTTGAATTTTTGCAAAAAAAGTATACTAAATACTGCTTTTAATGAGTTTGGTATTTTTTTTACAATTATTTGTTCTTTTGCACTTATTTTAATTGATAAATTAAAAGGCTTCGCATAACAGTTATTTAATAAAAAATGTTTCAAAAAAGGTTGTTTTTGTTCACAATAGCCCCATGTCATGGGGCTAGTGTGGACAAGCTAAGGGGCTAGTGTGTACAAGATAGAATACTAATTAAGCAATGTAAACAGGGGATTTAAAACATAAATAAATAAGAACATAAATATTTCTGCTTTAGCCCTGGCTAATGGGCGGTGATTTACTGAATATAAATAAATAAGTTTTAACCTAAATAGCAGAATCCTTAGCCAATGTTAACCGTAACAAAACAAAGCATATTTTAATTAATAATAAAAGTTTAAAATATTAATTCGTAGCTATGAATTGTCTAAAAACAAAGAAACTGTTTAAAAGACAAATTAAAATGTTTGAAAGCTTTTAACCTTTGTTTATATATATATATATATATATATATATATATATATATATATATATATATATATATATATATATATATATATATATATATATATATATATATAAAGGCTATTTTAATGCAGAAGAGATTTTGTTTTCTACACTATTATTAAAGATATCAACATTAAATGTTATGTAAATGCAGAGTAGAACATACGCCGTAATCACAATTCAGAGACGTTCCTGGAAATTAATGGGCAGCTCATGTGCAAAATATCTGCCAGTAACATCACTTGCTCCCAGCTGGGCTGACGCCCAGCACGGGGACGTTCCCCGGCGCAATAAGTACCAAGACCGTCCGTGGCCCAGACGACTATCGACCGTCGCACCCAGCCGTGCAGGGGGCCCGCTACGCGTACCTCCCCCCCCCGGACGGTGGAACCTAATGCTTACAGCTAAGTGGCGGGGTGTGTGCGGAGAAAAAAACATCACTTGCAAAAACCAGGAACGTTTTTCGCCAAAAATCAGTAACCTTTGTAAACTATCCTTTAAACTTTCCGAAGAACATGAAGATCTCTCATTAAGAGACAAGCGCCCATTGAGGGCTTAAATCAACCTGGACGGGCGGTAACGAGCTTCAGTCGGTACGCTTATTAAACACACTCAGTTAATCTTTAAACTGGTAGCTAAAAATATTTTTGACACCATTGATGAGTCTACATTCGTGCAACTTGAAGCAATTCAGAAAATGTTTTTCCAAAGACAATTGATTTTACGGGAAGATAAGTGAAATCCCGCAACGTTCCACGGAAATAATCAGTAACGATCCGGAATTTGTTTACAGTGTGCTACTAGCAACATCTGGCGATGGTAGTTTCTCTACAATTTCATTTCACGATGTTTAGGACATATATTTTCCATCGTGGAAAAAGAATTATTTTTTGTGCTTCAAAGAACTATTTCGTTCACCTTTTTTCCCCAAAAAGAAATGCATAATGAAATCAATTGATTCGCATACGGCCTCCACTCGTACAATATAGAGCAAAAGGCTATTTATTTCCATAAACTTGACCAACACAAAGTCATTAGGGTTATGTTATTGGTAACTTCAATTATACAAAAAAAAAAAAAAAAAGATTAAAAAAATGAGGTAAAATGACAGAATTTCTTGGTAAATTGATTTATCACCTTTCAATAAGCAAACATTTAGTAATTATCATAATAAATCATTTAGTTAGAAAAAGGCTCAAAAATGTGCAAAAACACACAGAATCAATTCTAAATGTCATCATTTTATCATTTTCAAAAAATAATTTTATTAAGCAATTACTAAAGAATAAAATCCTAAAATTTAATATGATGAATAAATAAATAAAACCATTTGTAAAAGAACTCATCACTTTACAAGAATCTTTCTCATTTTGTAAATGAAACCTAAAATATGAAAAAAAAAAAAAAAAAACGGGACATGAAATCCTTTGTAATTGAATGCATACCTGTCAAAATTAATTTAATCAGGCAAAAACCTTAAAATATATTGTATTTAACTCCTTATTTTTTTTCTCACTCAAAGCTGCAAGGGATTAGTGTGTGTATGAGCCCACAGAGGCATCATTGCCATGTGTTCACAGTAGCCCCATCACCGTGTGTCCACTCTAACCCCATGGGGTAATGTTTTCTTTTAAGCCTTTTAATTATTAATTAAAGTTATGCACAGCAAAACTGAATATCAAAATATATATTTATTTATGATATATTATCTCCTTTTACTCGAAATAATAAATTAAAAAAGTGTAATCTATTAATTAAAATAAAATCCAAAATTTACTTTTCCACTATAAAAAAACTTCTTTTGGAACTTGCTACTGAAGTGTAGAGTGTGTTGTCATGAAACTACGCATATAAGTGCATGTTGTTGTTGTCATTATGCATAAATTAACAGAGAAATTTTGAAAAACAAACAAAATAATAATTCCAGATGTCCACGCTAACCCCTTGTCCACACTAGCCTCCTTCTCCCCTACAGTTGGAAAAGTGAAGCAGAACACCCCACATTGCCAGCCTAGCTGGCACTCGACAACAACAAGATTTGTTCAGAACATTTGAGAAATGATTTCGAAGTGTTATGTTTGTTTCTTCCCCAATTATCCAACTAATATAGAAGATAAATATCGTATATAAAATTGTTGTAATAATGCCGAAATTATGCTTCATTATTACAGCTATGCGAAGAATAGACTCTTCCTTGTCAGCGATCTGATAAATTCTATTCTAGGAGCTTTGGTTGCTGTTACAGGTAAAGACCTCATTTCTTTTCTTTCTTTCTTTTCTTTTCTTTTTTTTTCAGTAATGTTTTTTTTTTTCTTTTAGCAGGATGGATTACACTTATGTAGTCTTTTTAGAATCTTAATAAGCAAAACAAAAATGTTGTACCATTGCACTTTTCATCTATTTCTACGTAACAGTTATTCAAATTTAAAAAAAAAAAGTATTCAAACGGAAGATTATTATATCTGGAACATCGTATAACTAGTTCACTTCTTAAGTCTTCTGCCTTTTATGCTATTTCAAATATTAGGCAAAATGCTATGCAGAGTTGAAAATACAGCTGTGGACAAAAAAAAAAAAAAAAAAAAAAAAAAAAAACTTTGCATCACTTGCGAAAAAGTGAAAGAGTGCAAATAATGTTAAATAAACTGCGGCTGTTTTATGCAATGATGCTGTTATTTCGATAAAATACAGTTGTAAGATGAATCGCAATCATATTTTGTTAGGATAAATAAACTATTTGCTCTTGTTATTTCGAAAATTGAAAGAAGGTGAAAAATAGAAGAAGGTGAATTTTTTCAATATCTGTATTGTTGTGAAGATGAAAACTTGTAAATTAGGCTACGAAATCGTTCATGAATAAGTTGAATTATACGTACCGATTTCGTTGCCTGACAAGGAAAACTCAGCACTGTTAAAAAAATTGTATTCAAAAATGAAACTCTGAATGTATTCATTTTTTTTTGAATACAATTGATTCAAAAATGAGTAAATGTGGCATCAAATACAAACATACGAGAAATACGAGTCATCATATACGAACATACCCAAGTCATCATATAAGAATACAACACATTATCAAACACTAATTCATGAATAAAGATGCATACAATCATTTAATACTGCAGCTAACGTTTCAAGAACATGGTTTAATAAATATTCATGTATAAATAGGAAATATAATAAGCGTGACTTCCAAGAATAAAACTCGCGAGCTTCGAACTCTTTTCTTATTGCGCATGCTACGCGTCGCTCAAGAGCGTGAACAAGTGTCGACAATGTTCATACGCTTTCGGCGCGTTTTTCGTGCTGTCTTGCGGAGCGATCGAGATGGCTGATCTGTTCGTCAAGAAAAAACTAGAAGATTGGAAATTGGAAGAGTTTTCATCCAACTTTGAAAGTAAGTTTTACTTTTATTATCATAGTAAGGATAATAAATGAAGGGTTGTATCTAAATTACCCAAAAATTATTTGCCTAAATTGCTCGATAGCACATTCAACATCTGACTGTGCTCGGAACATATTTTTAAACATTATATTTTATGTGGATATATATGTTTTCAAACTGTGAAAGAAAGTTCATAACGAGCTTCGTAACCTTTATTATCGTAGTAAGGATAATAATTGAAGGGTTGTATCTAAATTACCCAAAAATTACTTGCCTAAATTGCTCGATAGAACATTCAACATCCGACTGTTCTCGGAACATTTTTTAAACGTTATATTTTATGTGGATATGTTTTCAAACTGTGAAAGGAAAGTTCATAACGAGTTTCGTAAATTTTATTATTTATATTTGACTCTTCAAATTAGAAAAAAAAAAAAAAAAAAGCAAAAGCAACATCTTGCACAAACAGCTATGGAAGAAATTAGGTTCTCATCAAGCATAAATCGTTGCATGAATACATTTTTGGAACACTTGTGTGTTTCACTGCAAAAATATTTTTTCTTTCGAAATACCACTAATATAAAAACCTTTTTGCCGAAAAGTAACAAGAAATACGGATTTGAATTCAACATATTTCAGTGAACATATTAATCATTTATCGTTACATAACTATTGATAAGATTTCCAAATCTTTAGTATGATTCACTCGGCCATGCACAGGCTTCCTAGATTTTAGTAATGTTCAATCGGGTCGAGGGAATGCCCCCCCCCCCCCCGCAATCCTAAGCTTTGCTCCCTCGCGTAAATAAATAAAACGCGTATCTGCTTGTCAAATTTTGCTGAAATTAGTGGTGATGAAATTTGAAATTTAATTCTTAATTTTTATTCAAAACATTCTGTGTAACAAGAATACAAAATGTATCAAAATGGAAAACAAACTCTAAAAAAATATTAAACTAAACAATTTAAATATCAAATAACCCTCTTAAAAATATTTAAAAGTTCAGTTTAAATACAAAACGAAGGAATTAGGGGCAAAAATAACTACAACTATAACAGCAGTAGGATATTTATTCATTCCACTTGATAATAAGTTCTCCATAACGAGACTATATTTGCTTACAATATGAAAAATTAATACCGTAATGTTAAATTGACAAGCAAACTATTAAGTTACTCCTATAAATTAATCAATACATAGTTAACAATTAAAAACATTATATACTCAATTATTATGGATAGGAATTGCATTTACATGTAAGAGCTGAGAGAGAGAGAGAGAGAAATGCTTTTCTCTAACAGTTTTAAAGTAAACTTCACATTTTTACAATAATTTTTGATTATTAATCATGCATTGTATCATTAACAAATACATCATGAGTTACTTGTATAAATTATGAAATGCATGGTGAACAATAATAAACAATATAGAAGGATTACTTAGGGATAATGTTAGTATTTACATGTAAAACCGTGGTGCTTCCCGCCATTGAGAAGCTTCATACTCTTTGTGAAAATAGAACTTCGTTTTTAAAGAAAATTTTACATTTTTACAGAAACTTGAGAGACATCAATGCTGCATTGTGCAATTTACAAATAAACTGTTAAATACTTCTAAAAAATTGATAAATGCATGGTGAGATATAAAAAACGTCATACATACATTGGTTTCGGATAGAAGTTGCATTTACATAAAAGAGCCGAGATGTTTTTCACCTCCTGTGAAAAAGATCTTCATTTTTTTAATGATGCATTATGCAATTTACAAAAAAACCTTTCACTGCGTCTATTATAAGTTATGAAATGCACAGTAAGCAATAATTTATAAATACTACTGCATCACATACGGTGAGCCATAACAGTCATTCTACGGTGAGCAATAACTATTTTACAATCACATATTTATATTATCTTTGTGTTTCATAATTTTGAAGTGCACAGTGAGCAAAAACTTTTTACAACAGAATATTACAACTCTAATTACAAAATGTACGGGGAAAAACATTTTTTTCAATTCTATATTACATACGGTGAGCAATAACTACAGTCGGACCTCCATATATCGAACTTCCACGTATCGAAATTTTCTATGTATCGAAATCCCAGCAAATTTCTATTTTCATTACATAGAAAAGTTGTTTCTATATATCGAAAAAATCTCTATATATCGAAATTTTTTTCGAGATACTCGTAGGTTTTTCTCTGCTTTAGACTGTTCGTATCATGAAAAATGAAGCTTAGCGGAGAAAATTATGTTCACTAAAGGTTGCTACAAAACTTGAGGAATCTAGGGTTTAGGAGTGTGTAGTTCGGTCGTTGTTCCGTTCTGGAGTTCTTACATTCCCTCAAGTTTATTTCAAATCTTAGTTGTAACCAGTATCACTGTAAAATCAGTTTCAAGCTATCCCTTTTGTCTGTTGAGTATCATTCCTAGTCTTTTTAGCTTCAGTAAAAATCATTCAAGTTAAGTAGATTGATTTTTTACTTTTCACTCGATTCCATTGTCAAAACGAAAATCCCCTAATGTTACAGATCAAGTTGATTTGCCGAAGAATGAAGATGTATGAAGGCGCAAAAATGTAATTTCTGCAAAATTAATATTTTTATTGTTATCTTTCATTTAATGCTCGTTTAAATTATAAATTGGGTTTCATGCACGTTTTAATGATTTAGAAGTTTTTTATGTTAAAATAAGATCGTTTCTATATATCGAATTTTTTCCCGGCAATTTGCTACTTCGATATATGGAGGTCTGACTGTATATTACAATCGCGTATTTACAATAACTTTGTGCAACATAATTACGAATTGCACGGTGAACTAAACCTTTTTCCAACACTATGTTGCATACGGTGAGCAATGAGTTACATATCACGGTGAGCAATAACTTACATGCTACGGTTAGCAATAACTTGAATTGCAACTATTGTCAGAATACGCAGATTCAGTGGCACAGAATCTCGTGTTACAATTTCACGTCCGGGAAAGTTTGAATTCTGGCCTTTAAAAAGCATGAAATAAAAATTAAATTAAAAATTTTAAAAATCGCCTACTGAAAAAAACTTTAAATGAAACTAAAATTAAAATTTAAAAAACCCCCGACTAAAAAAAACCTTAAATAAAACTAAAATAAAGAACTAAAAATACCCGACTAAAAATGTTTAAAATAATATATTTATCGGCTTTTGAGGTTTCTGATAAATTGCCTTATAAATAATAGCAGTAATATATCCAAGCGTCGTCGTGTCGGGGGACCAATATGAAAATAAAATATGAAAGAATGAAAAATAATAAAGTAATGAACAGAATGCAGCTAATAATGATAAAGTAGCTATGATATCTAAATACAAGAGTTTGCTCAGCGGTCTATATAACCTACATACCAATATGAAAATAAAATATGAAAGAATGAAAAGTAATAAAGTAAATAACAGAATGCAACTAATAATAATAAACATCAGTTTTTACTTGCAGACAAACATAAAGCAAATTACCCATTTACTATATTATTTTATTTATTTATTTTTTTGCTTTTTTTGAAATGGTTTATTATTTATTTTAAATTAAATTGATAATTATACTTAATATATAGATAAATTTACTATGTTAAATGGAAATGCATTTACACTTCATAAAATAGTTCAAAAATTTTCTATTTTAAACTTGATGCATCTTTAATCCAAATCGATGCTCTTCTTCGAAGACATTTGGCATTTTTTCATAGGAAAAGCACTAGAGACGTACCGAGTAGCACTTTGGCCGAGTAGCCGAGTACCAAGTACTCGGCCTTTTATTACTCGGCCGAGTACCGAGTTACCGAGTACTCGGCCTTTCACTACTCGGCCGAGTTCCAAGTACCAATTATGTTTTAAGAAGAACCACCGACACACATGTGATGAATTTTGAACTTATTGGAATAGTAGTATAAACCTCCTTGTCCATATAATAGTTTTTAAAACTAAATTCCTGCTGAAATTTAATTACGCATTATATATATACAATTTTGTTTGTGTCAAAAATTGTACAAAAGAATAATTTTTTAAATTAAAAATAAATAAATAAAAGGTATGATTAATCAAGTTGGAATTAAAACAAATTACAGTAAAATCTCTTTAATGCGGACACTAACAGGACAAATTTTTTTTCTGCAATATAGAGGTGTCTGCAGGACAGGGGTTTAATAATGTTATTTGCATTGGAACTGGGGAGTTAAAAATTGTCCGCATAAGAGGGGTGTCCGTTATGAGGGGTTTCACTGTATACCAATCAATTAAAGTTCTAATCTGCCAAACATAAATAATTTTTAATAGCAGATAAAACAAATGTGTAGGAACACTCCAGACCATGTGTTTCTGCCCCCCCCCCCGTTACAAGGAACGTCTTTTTCAGTGCATAACATGTGAGCTAAAGAATGTAAAGACATTCAACAAAAAAATACGACTTTTGTCGGATGCCTTTAAATCTACGAGCCCCCATTTTGTGCATTGAAAAAGGAATTCCTTGCAATGCCAAAACACGTGTCTGCAGAGTTCCTGCATTGTACTTTTAAGGTTGTTTTATTTTTTAAGCAAAGGTATTTTTGCATTTTTTATAACTAATTTTTGTTTGTAGCAAAAATCCATTTTTAATATAAATATTCCATATTTTCTATACTTACATTTTTTGCGTAATTTTTAATAAATAAGTTTTATTAACTTTGGGGACATTAAAATAAAGATTTATTCCATTGAAGCATTACAAACTTCATTATTCTCAAAATTTAAATTTAACTTATAAATTTTAATTGTAAATGATTGCAGAATATAATGCTTGCTTTTTTTTATATAAATTTTAGTATCTGTCTTGGATAATATTCAATTTTTTGCAACTACTCGGTATTGGCCGAGTGTCTGATCAGAATTTGGCCGAGTACCGAGTACTCGGCAAATTGGCCGAATAGGCCGAGTACCGAGTAGATACCGAGTACTCGGTACGTCTCTAAAAAGCACAACCCAATTACGTCTTCTTTTTTTTTTTTTTTCTTTTGTGAAACTTGTTTTTTATAACAAAATTTAAGAGTTGGGGAATGTATGCGCTCAGATTTGATTTCCATATCTTATGCATGCGATAGGAAAATATTAAAAGAGTGGACACTTTTATTTTTGAATTTTCTTACTCATTTTAGGAGAAAGGTCTGGACCCCCGTGGCTATGTCACTGGTGTTCTAACAAATATAGTTGATCATATCAACAAAATATATTTGAAAGTGAAACATAATTATTTTTTGCTAAGTAATAATTTTGTTAAACAATGTTGCAATTTTAAAAATTATGCAACATTCGATATCAGGTAAACAATGCAATGCTGAGACGCCTGTCGCATATCTATAAGATGACAGATAATTATTATTGCAGAAAGATTTTTTAAAATCTTTTTCTGCACCTATCTGCCCGATTTCAAGTAGAGAAATACAGTTCAATATCGTTGAGTTTTATCATTTTCAGTTAAACGCTTTTCTTAATATTCAATATTTTTTTTGCATATGTTTTTTTATTGATGAGTTTTCTATTCCTTAGGTATGTGAATTACATTTTCGCAAAGAAGACATTCTTCATGAAGCAGAATTCTTCGATGAAAAGTCGATGAGACTTCTAAAGAGTGAACTAAAACATCCTCGTTAAGCGATTCCTGTATTTTTGCCGGGTAACTGTCCATCTTACCTCCAGCCATCAGTCACACCTACACGAGAATCTCCTTCTAAAAAACGTAAGAGATTAGAGGAATCTCTCTTTAAAAAAGCTCAAGAGGCAAGTATTATTGCTGACAATGAGTATAAAAACTAAACTCTGTTTTCTACCTTAAAAGAACTGAAGCAATGTTTTCAAGAGCAAAAACTTGATGAATTTTGGACTTACATTCCTAAAGAAGATTCCCTGCTCTTGTTGCATCTGTCAGAAACTCATGAGGTATTGTGCAGTATGCTTGTAAAGAATGATTTAAATGTATATGTATTCCAAAAAAATTTTTCGTTAAAAAAACTAGATACTTTTGATTTTCCAATGAAAGTCGATGATTCAAATATATTGTTTAAAATTTTGTCTTCTTTGAAAATGTTAAGTAAGTCAGATGTGAATAATTCTGATGAATCAAAAGTAATTTGTGATGTTGTTGTTCAGCTTCTCCTAAAACTTAAAGATAGTTGCAATGATGATTCACAGATCAAATTTTAAATTTTGTAATTGAACAGTTTGCTAACTTTAATGTAACAAAAAAGCAACGTAGGTATTCTCCCAGTTTTCTCGTATTTTGTTGTCTCTTAAAGTCTATTTCTCCTCATTGTTACAAATTTTTACGAAGTTCAAATGTTTTTATTTTACCTCATGTAAGTACTTTGAGAAGAATATGTGCAGAATTTAATGTAAATCCTTGCAGTGAACAAGATGATGAGAATTTTTTAAGTTATGTAAAACAAAAATATACTTTTTTAGAGGAGAAAGAGAAAATTATCAGTTTGATGATTGATGAAATACATTTAAAGCCTAATTTTGATTATGTCGGGGGGGAAAATATTTGATATGTCCCACAATGACTCAAATGCTGCATCCAGTGCTTTCACATTTATGATCCAAAGTTTATTGTCTCCGTACAAAGATGTGGCACATATTTTGCCAGTCCGTAGCATAGATGCTGACGATTTCCATTCATATATAAAAAAAATCTTGATTGGTTTAGCTGCCATAGGGTTTAATGTCATATCAGTAGCCACTGACAATAATGCTATTAATAAAAAGGCCGTTAGTATGTTTGCCTCTCCCCCTGAGTTGCGGGTTAGGTATGATTATCCTGGAAGTCCAGGAAAATATTTCTATTTTTCTTTTGATTCCGTTCATATCCTCAAGTGCCTTAGAAATAATTGGATCAATCAAAAAAATCTAGGCACTTGCATGTACTATCCCAATTTTGACACCCTTCTACCTTTTTGTACAGCTTCTTTTCATGCATTAAAAAAATTGCATGAAATTGAATCTGAAAAGTTGTTAAAGTATGGTTATGGGCTGTCAGAAAAAGCATTGGCTCCAACCAGCTTTGAGAAACAAAATGTGAAACTGGTCTTACAAATTTTTAATAATGTAGTGGCTGAAGGTCTTAAACTGGTTGGTGAGGAAAATGATATAAACCATCATATTCAAACAGCAGACTACATTCAGATTCTTTGCAAGTGGTGGTCAATAATGAATGTGAAAACTTTGTATAAGAGTGAGCATAAAAGGGATGAGTTCCAAACGCCTCTCACACCAAATACTGACACAGCTCAGTATAAGTTCTTAACTAACTTTATTAATTGGTTAGACAAATGGGAGGAAATGAATTGTACAACTGGTGGATTAACAAAGCAAACCCATCTAGCCGTAAGCCATACTACAAAAGCTATGCTTGCTCTTGCCGAGTACTGTTTTAAAACTTTAAATTTCGATTATTTTTTACCAGGGAAAATACAAACAGACTCATTAGAAGACAGATTTGGGTCTTACCGTACATTGGCAGGGTCAAATTACAATGTCAGTATACGTCAAATTTATCACACTGAAACAAAATTGAGAATGCAAACAATTTTACCCCTTGTGTTAAAATCGAAAAGTTGTGGAGAATTGTTACTAAGTTTTTTTCAGGACAAACATTGGGATGAAGATGAAGATAGCTCAGATTCATATCCTTTTTTTAATGGTTTTCTAATCACTCCGGAAGAAATGGTAAGTACTCAATCGAGTTTGCCAATTTTAACATACATTAGTGGATATGCAGCTCATAAAGTTCTATTGAAACTAAAGTGTGAACAATGTCGATCAACTTTATGCATTGATAAGCCCCTTGACACAGATGTAAACAATGATTGGATATCAAAATTAGACAGAGGGGGGTTGAAATACCCACATCCCGAAGTTGTTTGTGTTTCTCAATTCACATATGCAGTTGTAAACAAATTGTTGTCAACACATTTTGAATCAAATTTTATCAGTTGTCAAAATCACAGAAAGGTTGTAAAATATTTAACTCTTGATGTACTGGATGAAAATGATATTTCTCTAGGTATCGATGAATGTGAGAGTCATGATTCTCTGTTTCTTGTAAAACAAATTGTATGGGTTTTCATTAATATATTTTTGAACAACTTTTGCAAAAAACAAAATGATTCTCTTCAAAAAATGAAAAAAGATCAAAAAGAAAAAAATACACTGAAAAAATTTAAGAAAGATGCACGTAAATTGTCCACACTAAATAAATAAGCAATTTTATATTGTTTCTATGAGTTATCTTTTAAAATGTAAAAGTTTGACTGAATTATCCTAAACTATTTTTAAATTACAACCTAGGGAATAGGTGGAAACACTGTGATGTACATTGCAGATTATTGTCAGGGTTGCCACGCCACAGGGAAACCTGAAGAAACAGGGAAAACATAAGGAATTCAAATATATGTATATATATATATAAAAAGAACTGACCATCCAGCGAATTTCAAAAATTTCCTCAAAAACCTGGAAAATACAGGGAATTTTTTTCTTCTTAAATTGAAGTTGCGAAAATCAATTTCCTAATATATAAACCACCAAAAAACAAATTACTAGTAATAATTATAATGATAGTATTAATAAAGTAAAATAAAAAATGGCAATTTTGCTTAAGTTTTTATTTTTAAGTTAAATATTAAAATATTCATCATAAAAATAGATTCTTGAATTTCATGATAATTTTGAGTGTATGAAATTAGTCGTCAATAATCATTATTCTGGATCACTTACACGCTTTTAGGTCCATGTAATGAATGGTCAAAAGAAGTTTTTTTTTTGAGTAAAAGTTGAATATATTCAATCACCATGCTATTATTTCAGTTATTATGAATTCTTATTTATTTTCCCTTACTTATTTAGATTTTTTTTAAAAAACCTGTGGTGAAATTATCAAGATATTTATGTTCTTTTTCAAATATCAGTGTCCGCTCGTTTATAATGTTTCATTTTCATGCAGGGAAATCATAGGGAATTTTTCTTGCAAAATTGATTAGCAACCCTGATTGTGAAAGTGTGCAGAATTTTAATTTCTAATTAGTTACGGACAATGAAGTTTCTTAATGTATTTATTGTACAAAGAGAAATGAACATCTTCTTAAACCCTTAAAAAAAAAAAAAAAAAAACAGAATTTTTCTATTTTATTTAATAATTTTAAGTTTTATCAATTAAAATTTAATTATTATTAATCATTATTGATGCTGTATATAAAAAAGAAAAGAGTCAATTAAATTAAACCGTGCTTTATGAGAATTTATGAGTGTAAAATAGTAGACCACCACCTCTGCATATGTAGTGTGAACTGTTAGTACTTGATTCTTAATTTTTCATGTTTTTGATTGTGAGTTCCTAATAGCTAAATAATTTGAGTGTTAGCTCTTGTTTGACCTCATGTGTAACATAAATGGTAATAGGTGTTTTTTATGTGATGTATGTGTTATCATGTGCAAATAAAAGTTACTGTGCTTAAAATATTGTCTTTATTTGAGTATCACATTCATAAGGTAGTTGAAAGCATAACATATGCTAAGCATTCCTTTTTTTTTTCTTCAATTTTTTCCAGAACTTTTTCTACAAGAAAGGATTACTTGTGTGAAAGTACAAAATGACATCAATATGAACAAAAGCAAAATCTCTTTAAACAATTAAGTCATTTATTTGTTCACAGATATTTTGTTTACAATATATTAGGAATATTTATTTACTTATGTGTAGGCTCAACTTATTTATTTTCCTTTTGAAGTAGTTATACTAATTTGCCAAAGCTGTATAGTTCCACCCAAAAGTCTTCAACTATTTGCCTATTTTGATATTTATAGCAAAAGAACATTTTACCGAAGCAGATTAAGTTGGAAAATCAGAGATAATTATTTCTTCAAAAAAAAGAAACTTGGAAACTTCAAATTAAACAAGACTCAATAAAATATTTCTCATTTATTAATAACCCTACATGAAAAAAATGTACGCTCTAAATAATTTTATAATTATTTACGGTACAAGTTTCCCCAACCCCCCGATGTCTATTTGAAATTTTGAAAACGTGTGAAAGTAAAATTTGAAAATTAATTTTCTGCCCTGGAAAACGCACAAATTTCACTTATAAAATTAGTAAAATAAATGATTTTGTGAGGTGAAGTAGAAATAAGTTGTCTATTCTATTAGATTGGTGATTTAATTGAAAAAATATGCGTCACCTTTTTTTTTATTTAATATTTAAATTCGTGTTACATTGTACGCACGGCGCTTTCCCGACCGATTTCCGTCAAGTCACGGCGCGAGAGAAACTGACCTCATTTTGACCACGTGACTCGCCCGTGAGCAGGCCTTCCAGATATAGGGGGCGTTGTTCGAACCCGAGGCCCTCCGGCTCCGAATCCGACACTCTACCGATCGGGCTACCACGGCCCCTCTGTAAATTTTATGGGAAAAATTTGGCCTTGTATAGTAAAACACCATTCTATTGAGGGGTATTCTCCGCAAATTTTACAGTTTTGCACAACCAACCCAGCTGCCGGTAAAAAACCGTAATTTTTACGGAATTTTTTTTGCATTATGCATTTAAAAAAATGGAACACGAAATTCACTTATTTTCACACTACTTTACTCAAAAATTTTTATGGACTTTTAAATGACTGAAATGATAATTGCACTAAAGTGCATGGCAATACTTAGAATGTGAATTCAAAATGTTTTCAAAAGTGAGCTGACCCAATTCATATATTTGAAATAAGCCATTATACTTGATTTCTAAATGTATTCAAAAATGAGTACATATAACTGAGCTAAAAACTCATTATTGATTAATGAATGAGTTTATATTTTATTTCTAAATGTACTCAAAAATGAGTACATATAACTGAGCTAAAAACTCATTATTAATTAATTAATGTATTTATATTTGATTTTAAAATGTACTCAAAAATGAATACATATAACTGAGCTAAAAACTAATTATTAATTAATGAATGTGTTCATATTTGATTCAAAAATGTACTCAAAAATGAGTACATATAACTGAGCTAAAAACTCATTATTAAGTAATGAATGTGTTTATAATTGAAACAAATGTGTACTCATATTTGATTACCAGAATGTACTCAAAAAAATGAGTACATGTGTTTCTCAAAATTGAACCTTATTGATTCGGAGCTATATTGAGTAATGAAAGTATTCAAAAATGAGTAAATTTTCATTATTTTTGAATACCCATTTTTAACAGTGAGGGGAATAGCTTCGATCAGGGTTTCTGTTTAAAAATGCAACTTCCCGTACTCATCAAATAATTCTGAATAACTTGCTCCGAACTTTCTCCCAAGATCTTGGTACAAATGCGCGATTTCGCTGTTTCCAGTTGCAAATTTCAAACAGTCAACCCTTGTGCTGTATCATTTTGAAAAATGCAGGAAATTGCCATTTCAACGGTCTTTTCACTGTGTCATACAAGGATATCGGTACGTTCAATCCAACTTATTTATAAATGATTCTGTTGCTTAATTTACCCGTTTTCATCACCAAAACATTATTAACATTGGAAAAGCAATTTTACCTTCCAATTTTCTCTCCTCAGGTACAAAATTGCTGCCTCGAAATTTGTCACTAAGATAAAACTGTAGGGAAGAATTATTAGACTCTAGTTCCATGAAATTGGTCAGGAGTTCATTGAAAAGTCATTTAATTGTGGAAATCTATTCATGACAACTTCGAGCATCCGTTACAACGATGTAAACTGAATTTTTATTTAGAACGCCATTGGTACTCATTATGCTCGAAATTGTTTGTGTCAGCATTTTCAAGACATGCTGCATCTATTGGGGAGATTGGAAATTAATGTTGCTCTCTTTTCTTTTCTTTTCTTCTTTTTTCAATCGCACAAATTTTTAAAAAGTTTTCATTTATGATCAATGACGTAAATCCCTTCGAAATCTAAAACCTTTCGACATCTAACATGCACATTTTCAATTTCTGATTCATGAAAATCAAATGGTTCTTGAGCAATTTGTCTGATGGCATTTTTATTTGTCATTGTTTTCAAGTTTTTGTTACATAGCGATTGTAATAAAAATAAGTCAGGAGGAGCTATGTCGGGTGATTACGGTGGGGGAGGCAACTCTCAGCAATTTATTATTTTTTTAAAGGTTTAGTTTTGAGCTGTGAGTGGTGTAGTTATGCTAAATCATACTTCAGAACCATGTTTTTTCTGTTTACAATCGCTGGAATTAACTCGCCCTACATTGCAACATCTGGCATTTTTTTTTATTCCGGTCACTATGCGACGAAACATTTGAAAATTTAGGCCGTTTTCCAAATTGCTGTCTCGGGATATTTTGAGCCAGAACCAATGGATTGTTTTCGTCCCGAGATTGAGAATTTGCTCCCTAGATGACAATAGATTGTTCATAACGACGACAATATATTATTGACAAAAAACAAAAACTTGATCAAAAAAGGATTGAAAAAATTTCTCATTTTAGCCCTTATGTATGTACAAATGCCCTTAAATTGATGGTAACTGTTCAAATAGTGTAGCTTCTCTAGATCAGAAATGATATTCCATCTTCCTCTTTTTTTTTCACTTTATAGCTGGCTCTGGTTTTCTCCGTGCATGGGAAGCTCTTATGGTCGGAATGATTGGTGCTTTTCTTGTCAACCTGGTGCCGCCTGTCATGGATAAGTACCATATTGACGATCCTGTGGGTGCAGTAGCCGTGCATGCCATGGGTGGACTATGGGGCATGATTGCTGTAGGTCTTTTCATCGACAACGACAGTCTCCTAAACTTAACGCAAGGACGCAGTGGTCTTTTTAAAGGAGGAGGTTTTTACCTTCTTTCTGTACAATTGCTATCCTGCTTACTTGTTGGGGCTTGGAGTATGCTAACGACATATATAATTTTGAAGGTATGCTTAAATGTTTGCTCGTCCTCCATTTTTGATATTTTTAGTCATTCCAACTAGGATTCTAGATCTCGGAAGTTCAGTTTTAAATTTTTTTTAGCTTATAGTTTGATAAGTAGAATATATGAAAAGCATAATTTTTAAAAATATTTCTGAGTAGCAACGTTTTCAGGAAGTTATGAAAACTTGAGTTTTTAATTTTTTCCTTTTCATCACACAAAATCTTTCCGAACTATGTAACAATGAATACTAGTGACTTCATCTCTAACTTGTTTTAATGTTCTACGTATAAAAACTGCCACAATTAAAGGAACAAGTAGTGTTAAATAAAACATTTTTTGTGTTAACTTTCAATCTTAATGGTATAATTTATTAAAAAACAATATTTTTAAATTGTGAAAAAAAAAGAAAAAAAAAATCATTTTAACATTTCATTATATTACTGCAGATGGAGAAAACTTTGGGTAGTTTTAAATTTCTGACACATATTTTTTAATTAATGTTTTAATTTTTTTGAAAAAAAAAAAAAACTCAAGTTACAAGCAAAACTAAGTATCTTTTTGCTTTGTTTTAGTATTGAAATTCCATATTGATAAATTAATATGTTTTAATAAGTTTATTTTATTATATTTTCTAATAGTCTAGAATAAATCTTTCCAACTCATGTGCGTGCAGGTCCTTCGAAATGAGAGAGAAAAATTCACTACAAATATAGTTTTTAATCTAGCATATTTTCACTTTTTTTTTTTGCCATCAAAATTTCAAGTAAAGTGATATTTTACACGTAAAATAATATTGACACTTGTGAACATTTAGATTTTCCAATCATCAACATTTTCTCTTTATTTTTATTAACCGACTTCAAAAAAGGAGGTTATGATTTCGTATTGCGGCTTTTTATGTGTGTTTTCGAATTATTCCAACACTACTGGACCGATTTGAAATTTTTTTTTTGTTTGGTAGGGTATACTTCCCATTGTAATTTGGTCTGGATCTGATAAGGGGTCCCGGAGAAATCCAAGAAACTTTAAATTTCAGACGTCATGGTCACGTGATGTTGCTGTGATTGGTGTATTTTCCCACCTAAGCTTTTGGTTTTCTCTTAAACGATATTCAATTCTCGCGGCACATGGATGATTAATTTTCTCAACGCTGCGCCGCATGGTAATTTTATATTATAGGTGTTACTAATGTATTTATTACTGCGTAGCAAAGCAGTAAATTAAATATATTTTGCTACTTTAATAGTTGAATCAATTACCTTAATATTTTATTTACTAATAAATAACTTTATTTAGGCACTAAAATACAAAGTTTTTTATTTAATATTCCAATTTTTAAATATATTTAGTGTTCAATTGAGGAGGAATTGAATACAGAACACCCCCCCCCCCCCCACGATTTAATTTATATTCTTTAATAATATATATTATAACTGTGTATGATTTCTGAAGTTCGACCAATATTCTGGATTTACTATTTCACGATGCCGCCAGTTCAATTTGAAATTTGGGTTATATTAATTAGCAGGCTTCAAAAAAAGGAGGAATTTCTGAACTCGTCGGATTTGTTTTTCCTTTGTACAATGTTCCATAAATACTCGAAGACACCTGTACCCAGGGGCGTGCACAGGGAGGGGGAGGGACACCTGTTGACCCAGGCCCGAGCCTGGAGGGGGCCCAATATTTTTGTAACTAACGGTGAAATATAAGGGTAAACAATATGGAGAGGGACCCGGAAAAGTCATTTGTGATGGACTCCAAAATTTCTGTGCACGCCCCTGCCTCTACCGATAAGGAAAAGTCTTTTTTTGTTTGAAACAGCCTAGTTCCTCGGCGGTCTAATGTTAATCAAGTTCAGGTTTGATGAAGTTGAGGGAACTCTTAAAATATCATACTCACATTTAAATCGATTTGTACTTTATTAACTTTGTATATCGTCTCACTTAGTGAACCGGTTTTTATGCTTTTTTTTGTTTTGTTTAGTGGTGGTTTTGTTTAGGGGTGGTCTAACTTATGTTCCAAATCTTTGATTTACACTATTTGTCCTTTAGGGAAAAGTTAAGGGTAAAACAATAAATTTCATGCAATTTCCCTCACGAACGATTAAATATAAAACCCATTGATAAAAAAAAGGCCATAAAACAAAGGATTATACTTTTTTTACCTATAGTTAAAGAAAGTACTAAAAATATATATTATTAAGAGTAATGATAATGAAAATTTTGAATTAAGGATTCTCTGAAGCAAACATAAAATTCATTCTAGCGGAATTCTTAATCTTCATCTATAGTGGGGCCATGTGAAGAAACATGCGACTTTTATCACGAGTTACATGACACTAATTGCGAAACATAAATTACAATTCAAAATATTACAATTCAAAATATTACAATTCTAAAATTTACAATTTTACAAATTTAAACTTAAAGCGATTTCGTTTTTTTTTTTTTTTTTTTAAGTGACTCGTGCATTTGCTTTCGGAAAGCAAACTTTGATAAAGTTGAACAAATGACAAGGCCTCCTATAAACTACTACCAAACGTAACTGAGTAGGTTTAGTTTTAAAGACTAATTTCGCGTATAGTTAAATTAGGGTTTAATTCAGGATTCGGTGGGTTGTCAGTTACGTTATGTAGTTGTTTATAGGAGGCCCCGACTTCAAAAGGCTATTAAAAATTAAGAGATCGTATATAATTAGTTAGGTATTTAAAACAATTCATCTTATAGTAATTTAAATCAGTGTTTATTTTATAATTCGGTGTTTAGTTTAGTTGATTTTTGTACTGGAATTGTAAAATAAATTTCATTTCTATGTTTGGGTAGGAAATAGAATGTAAGTGTAATCAGTTATTTTTTGCTTTTTAGTTCCTGGGCATTTTTTGAAGGCGGGTTTTTTTTATTTAAAAGTAATTTATTCTTCTTGTTTACATATTAATATCGCCGGAATTAAGTATAAATTGGTTTGAAAAAAAATAAATAAGTTATTTGTTTGAAAGTTTACTTAGCATTGAGTAATTTAATAATTTATTTAGTCACTAGTTAAGCTAAGAAATTTGTCCCTTTAAAAAAGAAAAGAAAAAAAAACATAATGTTACCTACATATTACATCTGTATTGTACATTTATAGTTTTTAAAGCATTCTAATTTGAATATAAAGCATCTTTGATGATTAATTTATATTTTTTAATGTTTGAAATTTTAGAAAAAGAGTTGTCTTTTGAATAGTTTAAGGTGATGAATTTTTCTTGCATTAGTTTTAAATTTAAGTTTTATCTATGAAGTTGTTTGTTTATTTTTATTAATGTGGTTTTTTTAAATAGCAGAACTAGATTGTTTATCGCAAAATAATGTGTGAACATGTCATATTGCGTTTTCCTATAAACTCTTGGAAATAACTAATTTTTTTTGGTGGCAGAAAACTTTTCCAGGCTTTACATTTTACAACTTTTGGTGGACTCCGTTCACGTGCCATCTGGGCATAAACTAAATGCATTCATGCATAGCATAACCTAAAATACAATGTCGTTAAAGGAACTCTTATTTCAATTCAACGCATTTTAATATCAATCTGATTAAGTCTCAAATTTTGTTCTGAATTTATAATTTAATGTAGCCTTGGTAATAACTACTTTTGTTTCGAATTGTAATGTTTTATTATTAATAACAGTCGGGAAATAGCTCATTGTTTTAATAATGATTTCTTCAAATTTACAATTTGAGTAATTAGGTATGTATTCTTTTGTATTATACAAATCACAGAACTTTGATTTAGTTTAAATTAATTTACCAAATACAACTTTTAAATTTTACTGCCTAGGCTATCAACTGCTTTATTCCCATACGCCTTGCTCCGTCTGAAGAAATCCTAGGTGCAGATTTCGTGGAGCATGATGTGCGACATGAAGGTTACGATTACGAGGCCATGATGGTTGAATTAGAACGCCTGGGATTAAAGCTTCGTCATCCACGAACACACACTCCTCCAAGAAGTCAGTGGGATGAGCATCTCATTCTTCAGTACATCGAGAAAGTTTTGGTAAAGTGTGAGAGCAAAGATTCGTCAAATGATCCTTTAACAACCGGAGGAACTTCTTCACCCAATATTCCGGATCATTTCTTTATCCGGCAAGAACGGAGGAGTGATGGATGTTTATTGTCATAAACGTTGCATCCTGAATGCAAATACGTATACTATAAAATTCGGAATAAACTAACATTTTCATTCTTGTGAATGAAACATCTAACAGCAATGAAAACCTTTTAAAAGTGTTTTCTCCAAACGTATTGTCCAAAAGAAAATTTTCTTTCCTTTCAGTAGAAAAGACATGTAGTAAGGTGGCCAAAGTAAAACTGTTCCGAAAAGTG
Source organism: Uloborus diversus (assembly GCF_026930045.1). Lineage (NCBI taxonomy): Eukaryota > Metazoa > Arthropoda > Arachnida > Araneae > Uloboridae > Uloborus > Uloborus diversus. The sequence continues at coordinate 78,571,389 of NC_072733.1, forward strand.
TTTAAAAGACCATCGCGGAATTGACCAATATTATTGAACAAAAGCTTTACAGAGAATGCTGGGGTTAGCTCTGTCTCCTTCTATGAAATTAGAAGTAAAACAAACGTTCGTACCACCATGGGCAGGTAAACGGCAGTATCTGCAGAAATGAGTTTTCGAGATTTTTGAAGAAATGTGTGTTGGATTCAATACTAACGAAAGGGAAATGTTAGCATCAGACTTTTTTTTGCGCCTTTTTTTTCAGCGAAAACCAAATAAGCAAGCTTGTACAATAAAGCTTACGTACAACAGATGAAAAAAAAATGAAAAATGAAAAATTTGCAGTTACTGACCTTTACCTGCCCACGGCAGCACAGTCGTATGAATAAAACATCTAACAGCAAAGAAAACTAGTTAAATATTATTTCTTCAGAAATAAGTGTTGTTTAAAAAGTATTTCTTTGTTTTTAGTATTTTATGCATATAATAGGGTATCCAAAATAAAACTGCCCCGGAAAATACTACTTATAAGATGACCGCTAAATTGATAATTGTTAATGAACAAGAGAGCTGCCATTTGCAGAAAATGCTGGATTTGTCTAGCATTAACTTTGATGCAGCTCTACTCTGATTTATCTAACTGTTGGACAAGTGGAGCAGCACTTGTGTTTTCAACTGTCTGTTGTATACTCAGTTTTTACTGGGGCTGTTTTATTTTGCTCACTCTGTAAGATACAAATATCAGTAGATTCATGATTATCCAGAATGAAATCTTTATGGCACATATTTCAGACCGGAGGATATCAAAAATACTGGTTCTCAATCATTACATAAACGAAAAGGAGAAAAAAAAAAGCTTAACTTGTTACCTTTTTATCTATAGAAGTAAATATATATTCTTAATCGGTCGGATTAATTTCATCTGATTTTAGTTATGTATAAGATATTTCAAGCGTTCTAAACAATTCAGAAGAACTTCGCGTGAGTTAGTGCAGAACTGTTGCTTGCACTAAGTTTTCACTGATTCGGCAAGTGACAAAAGTATTACAAACCTTTAATATTTTTAACCAACCAAATTTCAAGTCAAGGTTAATTCTACGCAAACCACCAAAAATGTTTAAGTCTATTCGTCGCCTCAGAGCAACAGTAAGATATCTAATCCCAGAAATAACACTAAGATATCTTAGTGTTGCTCAAAGGCGACGATTTAGTTTTGCAAGCAGTCTTCAAAATCGAATGATCTTTCATGCCTCATTCTTAATTTTACACATTCCGGCAAAATTAAAAAAATTATTCATAGTGACTTGCGTGATTTCCAAACACAAGGAATATTGAAATTTCATGTAACTCACTCTGGTTCAAATTTTTGATAGTGACTGAAATTGTTAAATAGTTTAGCTGTAGTTGAAATTTTAACTAATATTATAATAAACGTTAACGAATCAGAAAATTTATTAAGAAAGCTTCCAATTAATTCAATAAGTAGAAATTAATTATTCTAAATGTAATGACTGGATGACGTTACAAGATTGGTGAATATTGGTAATAATTGGGTTGTAAAAATTGGTACAACGCAGCATATTTTGTTCATAGCAGAAATTAAAATAAAAGGAAAGATATCATCGTGTATTTTTAAGAATTATAAGATAATATTTAAATATATTTAAAAATCTCGTATTTTCCCACTTTTTTTTTAGTTAAGCAGGATAGAAATGGCTTTTAAAAACTTGAAACAGTAGGTAATTAAATCGAAATTTTTGTTGAGGATTACTCCTATGAGGCTTTATTTTGGGGGAGGGAGGTTCTTTTTATTTTTTCAATATCTTCTGAAATATATTCGTCATAAGAGTCTAGGCGAATCACACAAAAGAATTTGAAATAGTATTGTCGTTTATACTACGTAAATACACTTATGAATTTGTCTTCTCAAAAAAGTGTATAAAAAATATTGTGATTGAGAACAATGTTGTTTATAATTTCATACACATTACTAAATAACATGGAGTATTTTTAAAACTCTAATATTTTCTGAACATGACTGAATTTCATTTACAACAAAGCAACCTAGAATATTTTCTTTGAAACTGTATCTTTATTACTTTGATTTTAATATCTTGCTGTAGAGATTTACAAGCCGATTGTTTCAATATTTTTGAAAACTGTAACACTTTTCTTATGAACACATGTAATAACTCCTATTAAAAGGTAAAATGAGCTTGAATTAAACTCGTTTACTTACTTTTGTATTTTTCTTACTGAAACAATGTTTAAAACGCCGTAAATGCATTTATATTGTATCAAATTTTTAAAAGAAATTTGTATTTTCCTTACAATGGTAATTTCTTTGAAATACCATTCTATTTTCATGAAGAAATTTTTATAAAAGTTTGAATTAATTTGAATGACTGTATTAGAATGTAGTGCATTTCAGAGACACATAATAAAGTTGGCTCTTTGTCTTTCAGAAATTCTTTTTGTCTTTTACTAATTTCATTATTAGAATATTTTTACTTCGTTTTACGCTGTTTGAACGACCGCTTGTTTACATGATTTCAATTTCATCATCAGAAACTTCGGTGTGCTTATCCACAAGTGCAATGAATTATATTTTATCAGATAGCTATGATGATTAAAATGGTTTAAGATAATTAAATCTGCAGTGCCAATTATAAATCTAATATCAAAAGGGTATTTCGACAGCGATATCTTTCTGGTGTAGAAATTTTCAACTGCACGTGCTAGTGATGAAAATAATCTTCGAGGGATCGCAATAGGTCTGAAAAATGCTAAGACCTTATTCGCAGTCATATTGGAAATTTTGAAAAATGATTTAAAAAAATAGTTACTGGGATCTTTAACTTGATAATAATCGGAAACTTAACTCCCTTTTTTGCGTCGGAGGCTCAAAACTGACAGTTGAGTGATTTAAAAACTCAGCAGAGTAATCGAATATCCACTCTATTCTCCCGATAAAGCTATATGTCACTTTCGGGTATTTTTTGAAACAGAAAAAGACTCTTTACTTCGAAGATGAGGTATTCGCGATTGTAAATGTATTTGTTTTATCAATTCCAAGAAACAAATAACTTGAGACATTTAATTTTGCGAAAATGCGGCAAGGGAACTGCATACATGCTAGAGGAGACTATTTGGAACTTTCCTAACTGTCACTAATGTAGCTTCGAAAACTCATGCGTAGCTCATCTGAAACATTTCAGTAAACTAAGGTACTGGTAGAAGGTACTTCAGAAAGTTAAGGTAAGGTTCAGAAAGCTAAGGTAAGGTTCAGAAAGCTAAGGTAAGGTTCAGAACGTACTTCAGAAAGCTAAAGTAAGTTTCAGAAAGCTAAGATACTGGCTCTTAGCTTTCTGAACCATTCATCTTCTTAATTTTGAGCCATGGCTACAGATGTAAAATTTCCGGAAGTTTTGAAGTGGTGAAATAAAAAGTTTTTTACCGGTTTTTTCGGGAAAAATTGGAAAAAATGGAAAAATTGATTTTTTTTTTTGAATAAAAATAGGATTTCTTAAAGCTCTGTGTTTTTTGCAAGGTATAAAGGGTTAAGCATTAAGAAATGTATGCAATCCAAGCATCTTCTTTTTCTGCTTGACAGAAATACACATAAAGGTAAGTTTAATTAGAAAAAAAAAAAAAAACTTTTTTTCTATAACTGAGAGCTTTCTTGGACGAACACCAGATATAAGTCAAGCCATCGTTCAACCAATAATATTAGATAAGATCTTTTTAATCATAACAATTACATTTTCTATTTTAGATTGCTTTTGAAACTTGAAATAATAATTGTAATTTTTGGCTTTAAAACATGATAATTATGGTTTGAAAGAAAAATATGTATGATTTCCCTTCCTTTCAATGGAACTTTACTGTCTGAAAAAAACTTTTGAAAAAAAAAAAAAAAAAAAAATAGAACCGACTTCAAAATTGCTCTAAAAAGTGAAAAATAATTTTATTCTTTAAACACCATCGATAATGCTTTTAAACATAATTTTTGAAGTTGGCGCAAAAACAAAACGTAAAATCCAGTGTAACCACGCTTCGTTCATATTTTTTACAGAAAAGCATCCAAAGTTACGAACGAAACATTTATATCGCTATTCAAATATGTTGTCATCAATGCATAATGTATGTGATAGTGAAGAAACTGGTCCTGGTTAAATTTATAGTTGTATTTGAGTTATGGCTGTGAATGATTTTATCTATCGTTTTTGGGCCAACTTCAAAAATTATGTTTAAAAGCATTATCGATGGTGTTTAAAGAATAAAATTATTTTTCACTTTTTAGAGCAATTTTGAAGTCGGTTCTATTTTTTTTTTTTTTCAAATTTTTATTATTTCATTCTTTTTAGTGTAAATGTAGGTATTTCAGAAATAATATGAAGCTACCATCACGAAACTTCACATTTTTTTCTTAAAAATGCTCCATACTAAAAAAAAAACTATTGACACGCGTCAAACTTTAAGCGATTGGCAATAAGAACTTATCTTTGTTCCTCTCTGGAAATCATGCGTACTTAATTTAATTATAACCATTTAAGTATTACGTTTTTCCTAACTAATTTACATTCCACAGCATCTAAGTTGCTCATGATGCAATCCTGTATTTTCTTTACTTAGCTCCGATCATCTGTTATCGGCATAGATGATAACGATTAAAATACTACAGAGTAGTTGAGTCAAACCTAATGGTAGCATTGTGAAGGGTAAGCAGATCCTAATCACTGTATCACGTCGCTTCCAGGTTAGGTTTACCCCTACTATGGAGCAATAGCACTGAAGAAAGGAAGATTTTGATAATTCACATAAGGTTACTATAAATCAGCAGGGTTACTAAACTAAAATTATTTACGCCAAAAATGAGACGACAGCGCCAGATTCCCCATTATCGAAATATCCCTTGAAGAAATTTGATGCTTGCTTCAGAGAAGCCTTCATTCAAAATTATCATTACAATTAATGTTAATTCATGTTACTGTTATATGGCACCAAACTTTTATAACAATGAGTTTCATATTGTCGCGTAGATGAAGATAGCGAAGACAACGTGAAAGCCAAATGAAGCGAATACTCGTTAGTCTCAACTCGAGATCTTTATTCAGAACCACGAATGAACGTTACATCTCCTTATATACAACTTGAGAAAGTGCTGGAATTTTCCAGACTTGGAAAGATACAGAAATTAATAGAAGATTCGAGAAAATACAGGAAACAGTCGAAAAGAAATTTTAGTAAAATTCACTTTGTCCTAGTCGGGATTTGAACCCAGGTCGCTCGTGTAGGAGGCGAGAATTCTACCACTGAGCCACCGTTATCCACGGATGCCAAGTGCGAACTTCGCTACAATATCATTTTAATCATTTAATAGGGAAAGTGCATAAAATTTACTGTTTTTTGCCCATAACTTTTTTTCTAAAGAACAAATATGGTCAAACAAAGTAATGGGACCTAAGTTTAGCCATCCCCTATCCATTAAAAAAAGAATCATCAAAATCGGTTCACTAGGTGAGACGCTATGAGTGGACAAACAAAAAAAAAAAAAAACATACATACGGTATGAATTGATAACCGCCTCCTTTTTGAAGTCGGTTAAAAATGAAAGCTATTGAATTTTGATTTTTTCCAATCCAGTTTTAGTCCAAATCAAAACTAAATTTGTTTTTCTTTCCAACAGAAATCATAAACTAAAACTGCGTAATGGTTTCTGAAGCTGAGCCAAAACTTAACTGGAGTTTCAGTTTATTCATACAGCCATGCTAAACACAGTAGTAAAAGTAGTCATACCTGCACTTTTGTACAAAACTTAGTTATTATAACCAGGTTTTTCCCTGTTTCGTATTTTACTTAATAAATAATATGTTTTAGGGTCATTTGATCAAGAAGTATTTTTAAAAAAAAAATTGAAAAAAAAAAAAGACATTTCAATTAAATATACAGTGGCTCCCAAAAGTGTTCGTAAACTTTGAAATTTTTTAGTAAAACCAAAATAACTCGAAACTGAATTCGAATATGAAGTCCAATATTTTTTCACATCATTCCTATCTCATTCTAAATACGGCCTATTGGTTTTTTCAAAACATTGACGGTTCTTCTTTTTGAAATGAGTCAGAAAACGAAGATACAGAGAAATAACACGCCACGAAAGTCATCGTACACTCAAATATTTTCGAATAAATTCATGATTAAAATTATCATCTGCCGTTTTATTAACATTTTTTCATTGTGTTGACCCTTTTAAGTCATTTGGCTTTAGCTTTTTGTTAATTTATTCCTTAATATTGTGTTTATTAGTGTAAAATGGCTGGTATTCGTGAAAAACCGCAAACACCATTCAAAATTTGAATTTTTTCCCACAGTAGTGGTAAATTGGTTTGAAATGTCTCTAAATTAGTTAATTTATTTGTCTGTATAGTAAAGTGGTTGATAAAATGCTTTAAAGAACGGAATCGGACCGAAAACAAGGTAAGAAAAGGTCAACCGGCAAAGTTGACAAAACGTGATCGGAGATTTAAAGTTAAAAAAATTATGAAAAATACACATTTGAGTGCTGTAAACGTTTCTGCAGATTTAAATGAAACATATTACATTTAATTTTCACCTAAAATTGTTCGCCAAGTTCTCTGATTAGCTGGATTAAATGGGACCTCGTCCCACAGAAATTTTCTTGGTCGTGCGAAAAACAGAAAGCTTACGCTTTTCGTCGCAAAATCAATTATAAATAAGCTAAAAACGTTTCAGAATCACGTCTTACTTACAGATAAAAATTAATTCAACATTTTTGGTTAAATTGTTGTATAACTGTAAGTAGAAGAAAAAATTAGGCACTTAATCTTAAGAACTTATTTGGATATGTTAATCAGGACGGTGGAGGTGTTCTAGTGTGAGGGTGCATATCAGCATCAGGACTTGGTAGTTTGTAATTTTTTGACGAAATAATGAATCATGCTGTTCCTTTAAATATTTTAAAAACCAATTTTGAACTCTTAGCCAAAAATTTTGTTATTGGAAACAACTTTGTTTTTTATCAAGATAACGATAAGAAGCACACGGTTTCCAACATTTGCGTCTAGTGCCACGAAAACTGTCCTAAAGTTTAGAAAATACCCCCTAAATCTCCAGATTTGAACTTAATAAAACGTATTTAGAGATATCTGGAGACTAGATTACGAAAATAGGGCTTTAAAACGAAAATAGAGCTAGAAATAGTAATACTCGAAGTGTGGTAGAACACTTACTCAGAAATTACGCAAAAAAAGAAAGAAAAAAAATGATATCTATTCCCAGACTTTAAAAGGTGTTATAAATACTGTAGGATATTCTACTAATTAATAACTTAATAAAAATTTAGATTATTCAATAATATAGACATTTTATAAAGTGTACGAAGACTTTTGTGAGATAAAATTTCCGGCACTTTTTGGTTTTTGATTTTTAAAAAATTAAGTTTAATATTTTTTAAAAACTTTTCATGTAGTTTTGTTAAAAATTGATCATAGATCTTGTAATTAAATGCCTATTCTGAAATATTAATGCTAACCAATTGATTGGGGCCTATTTCGTTGAAAGTCGTAGGTGTACGAAGACTTTTGGGAGCCACTGTATGGAAGAGTCAAACTTTAAAACACAATATCTCAGCTTGAGCTCAACTGCAGACTCTACTTTTGTGCTTAGCTCAGCAGTATACAGGGTGCGGGGAAAAAAAAAGAAAAAAAAACACTTGGACAAAGATTGCATCATCGAATAGAAGTAAAATAATTTCTTTTTAATTAGTGTCTTATTTATTTTTGTCTCTCACTTTATTAGAAAAGAATTTACAACATATCTCCCAGTTTAAGTATTGTTTTTCGGTTTTCTTACAATTTTAAGCAAAAGAGCTGCTATTTTAAAGTTGTTTAACCAAGTAGAATGACAGTTCGTTAGCTTTTTGTGCCTCGGCAAACAGTATTTGATGCGGTATGCCGCTTCAAGTGGCTTGGAAATGATAGTCGATGGTCGGAAAGTGTACAAAAATGAACGGTGAATATTTCAGGTAATTGTCAAATCATCCAAAAGTGAGTTCAATGAAATCCTTGGGTTTCCACGAGAGATGAGTTTCCACGTCCGTAAGATGGAAATTTGTGAGACAAGTGCGACTAAGGGCAAAAACAGCTCAAACAGAAGTTTTACGAGTTCAAAAATTTCAGGCCTTTTTATGACTCCAAAGATGCCAGAAACGTTTGAGACAAGCCGCAAGTCCTCGCTGGAAGAGATACCTTTCAGTGATTTACCGTCCAACCAGCTCATAACCCCCAGAAAAATAGGATTTGGTCAGTAGATACTCCAAGAACCTTAGAAAATGTTAAACATCGCCAAAATCCGAAGTCAATATTTGTCTGTGATGGCATCAGCACAAGTGACAAAAAAATTTATGGATGAGGGCCATTAAATGAACCAAAAAAGTGTATAAGAAGGACATTTTCGAAGCTGTTGTACTTCTGTGGACTTAAGAGCACTTCAGTACAGCAATGTAGACTGGACATTTTAATTTGACTTCACACCAGTTCATACGGCTAAAAAGACAAGAGTGGTGCGAGGCACATTGTTTTTGATATGTTATCATCTTCAGAGGGGACGTTCCACACGCTAAACCTCAATCCCATTTATTACACTGTATAGCCTGCTCAAACACACACAAGCAGGGGCACGCGCGCGCGTGTGTGAGTGTATGTGTGCTCCCTGCATTATTTGCATTTGCATTAGTTTTAAATTTTAGTGTTAAAAGCATTAGCATGTTTATTCTTTTGTTGAATATTAATTCATGAAAATTCTTAGATATGTGTTACAAAAGCTGCATAAAGAAAGAAACTGCAATGAAATTGGGCAGTAATTTTTTTTTTGGTTAAAATTCACTTCTTTTCTCCCAAAATGTAACCAATTTTTTGCAAAATAAATAATGATAAATAAATAAATAAATAAATAAATAAATAAAATAAATAAATAAATAAATAAATGAAAATATGACAACTATCCACGCAAAAGAGAGAAAGTAAAAAATGAATTGAAACGAAATCTAAGCAGAGATGTAATCAATAAGGAACGAAAGCATTTGACCCTCTAAATGTTTTGACTCAGCGAGGCCAATAACGTACATAGCACATAAGTTTACATTATTTATTCCACAGACTTAATCCACAGTTTATTCTTAACTAAATTCTGTGTTTCCTGAGAGTGAAAGTTTCAAGAAATTTCAAAACAATAAAGAATAAAAGTGGTAAATTTGTTGCCGTGGAAATGCGCATTCTCACTAAGGTTCAATAACATGCTAGCAAGAAAAGAAAAAGCTAAAGCATAATATTTTTGAAGGCGTGCATCTATGATGACGGGTATCAAACTTTAAGCCTGACAATTTCAAGAATCCCTGCTCAAGAAACTCAAGAAAAACGTTGTTTTGTTGAAAAATGCTTTAAGTAGTGAATTTAGTCAAATAATAAAACATTTCCAATGAACCAAATGTCGCTATTTTAGTCAAAACTAAAGCCCACCTTCTTAAAATCAGCTCAGAATCACCGTTGAAGATAGAATTGTTAAAATTAAAATAAAATGAAAACTGGACTGATAAATATGAAATTTGAAAATGGAATTCCTAAAACTTAAATACTGTAATTGAACTGATAATACGGAATTCCTTTAAAATTTGATGTGCTGAATACTCATCTTTCATTCTCCTTGATAATGGTTTTTCCTTTTTGAAATATTTAGAGGAAACCTATTAAAAGTTGTACCCTATATTTTTTCATATTTATTTATAATGAATGTATATTTTTTATTTTTACTGATCCGAAAAAATGTACAGGTATTCTTAAAGGATACAGAACATTACGTTTTTAATAATATATCACAGATTTCAAGTCAAGTTTTAGTAGCACATATCAAAAACCCGAATGTACCTGCAAAGTTTTTTAATTTCACAGACATAAAGGGGCACTAGAAGATACAATGCAAAAATATTTCTAAAAAAATAAAAAAAAACTCTCGGAAGTATTAAGAGACAACCTTTAAGCACACAGCAAGTAACTTAAAATTAAATCCTAAATATCTACAGAAAATTAGATGGACACGTTTTGTAGTCACAAATCAATTTCTTCCACTGTCGAATTTCCATGCGATGGAAAAGGAGGTTACCTTAAATTCCAACAAGTGTAAAGAGAGTTAACTTTCACTTCACATATTTGCATATATAGATTGGCATATTTGGAAAATTTCATCGCAATTCATACGTTAAGTGATACTTTCAAAGCGATATTTGTAGAAACGATCGATTTTGGGTGATTTTATAGATAACTTGACAATTTTATAGAAAAACAGTAAGTATTTTGCAACATTCAATGCAAAATTACACATTATACAAAACAACTTTTCCCTGCATTATTGTTTCTTTAAACTTACGTTAAGGCTGCTCTTCAGTGGGGAAGAAAACGATCTCGCTTGAAAATGGGCTTTTTCTTTAAACGAAAGCAATGTTCATCAGTGAAGTGATTGACACTTCAACAACCAATAGAACGAGCGGTGGCCGATGAAAGTGTGGATCATGTGACCTGTCACATTTTGCAGGGGGACAGACCGGACGCTCCCCTGCTGTGCAGAGTAGTCGAAGGAGGTAATAGCTGACGGCGAAATGAAACCGCAGCTTTTTACAGACCCTTCCAAGGAAATTCTAGTTCTTTCCCTCTTGAGTCTTGACTACATAGGTAAAAGAAAAATTACTCAGTGTAAAAGGCGCGGCATTTTGCAATCCCGCTTGTGATATTAATTTATTTGCATTCGCACTAAAATTAATTTTTGAAACGAAGATTTTTTTCCCCATTAATACGGTTCCTGATCTCATCTAGGAAAAATTAACGAATGAATGAATATTTGCAATAAATAAATTTATAAATTCGTTTTATTTTTAGAAAAATGTTCGTTATTGAAAATTGATAATATCAAAAAAGGAAGGAAAAAAAAAGATAGCCTACATGACCACACTGAATTTTAACGAAATGAACTCCAAATTCTAACAAAAAAATATTATTTAAAAATGGATGATCCTACTTAATAAATCTGAAAAATCGAGTGCCGAATAAAAGTGGGGACTAACTAGTTATCGGTTGGCGAAATTCTTTCACTTCCTCTGCCTGTTTGCCACTCTCCCCAACCCCATCCGAGTTAGCAGAAAACATTCTTAAAAATGAAACTAGATCCTCTTTGCATAGTTAATACTTGATTGTACAATAAACATTAATGCCACTAATTACTTACATTAACCTTTATTTGAACTGATAATATTTATATTTTAGTGCTAAATTAAATACTACTTTGTTGGTTAGTTATGTTTTACAAATGTAGTGGCGACTAGAAAAAAATGTGGCTACTATAAATGCCTTTTCTCACCACTGGTGACCAGAAAATTCCCCTAATCTTTATCTTTGAATCCTTTTCTTTTTGAAAAAATATTTATTTATTTATCTAAGTACTATATGCAGATGAGAAGGCTACGATAGCATTTCTCAAGGGGTTGTTATGGTGAAAGTTCTTTCGAATTGAGCATAACAACGGCAAAGTCGCGGACGGCTACGGATAAGGATTTCCTGAATTTGAAAAATTAAAGATTTTTCTCTGATCTTTGTATACAAGGGTGCTCACCCTGCTCCAAGCTCAAAGGCAAAAATCACTCCTTCCCCCACTCTCAATGTTTGTAAACTATCTTGCGTTGAAATTTTGCAATAAAACTAAACCTAGCACTTTTAGAGTCTCAGATTCCCAGTTACTAAATTCGGCAAAATACATGAGGTATTACATGCATTATATGACCAAAAGTATTGGGACACTTTCAAAAATTCACAATTTTACGGATTTCTCAAAAAAATAAAAGACCAATTGCTCTCTGCTCTGTAATTTTTTTCTCATGAAAAGTATACTCCAGACGTCAAATCCAATAACAATTAAGTCTGATATTCATTTAGGGGACCAGCAACAAATAATCTGTTCTTATCATGAATCACTCTATAACGATGGCAGGAAAGTGTTGCCAGTTTGCTAACAATTCCTTACCATTCGTCGCCTATCCTAGAATTATAGAAATTCGGCTCATTAGATTGCTGATAACTTTTTAAAATTTAAAGAAATTGCGGTGGAATTTTTTTCATGGATTGTAGGATGTATCTGAGCTTTGAATTATGAACGTTATAAATTGCTATCTTTCGTGTCTGCGCAGTGAAAAATTAATAGCTTTAACTGTTCATATTTCAACAAATTTTCAATATTTTAACTTCAAATTTTATTATTATGTTTCTCTAAAATGCTGTCAAATATTTTAAAAGTTTAGTAACGTTTGACGAAATACTCTGCGTAATATAAGGCGAAAACCTTCAAAAAAATTTTGCATTTTTGAAAGAAATGCTTATATTTCCATGGGTATAAGAGATACTTTCACAAAAATATAAAAATAAGTTTTTGATAGATTTTTAACTCATTTCTGAAAATTATAGCTTATTCCCAGCAATTTGCAATGAAAAATTATCAAAAAACTTTTTTACTCAATTTGTTGTCGGTCCCCTAAATGAATAGCAGACTTAATTTTTATTGGAAAATGACAACTAGAGTATACATTTTATGCGAAACAAATTATAGAGCAGTTGGTCTATTATTTCTCGAGAAATCCCTAAACATGTGAATTTTTGAAAGTGTCCCAATGCTTTTGGTCATATAGTGTATATAGTGCTTCTACTTCAACACATTGAGTTTTTATTAAAATTTTCTAATGAGTCTTGTTGGTGTCTGATCCTCGTTAGTTGTCATAATAAATATTAAGGGTTGTCCTTTTTCTCAGAAGGCACGAAAATATTACCTACATGTATATCTGCCTGAAAAAAAAAAAAAAAAAAAATCTCGAAATACTTAGATGAAAAAAATCTCAACGCCTCGCTCTGCCAGATTTTAAAGTTTTTATCGCTCTGCCTCGTTTTCATGCATCTTGCATTTAATGAATCAATAATAAAAAATAAAAAAAAAGGCAAGAAACAGATTTGCAGGAAATACATAAAGTTGAAACAAAAATGAAAATGAACAGCTTACATTTAGGAAAGCAATTATAGGTACAAGTAAGGGTTCACAATTAAAAAAAAAAAAAAGACAAACTTTTTCTTTTAAGTTCTGTGTTACGCACTTCTGTGCCGAAAAATTATCGTATCCTGTCTTCAGTCACAGAATAAAATGAATGTTCTAATCCAATGATTATCAAGTAATTTTCATTCGTATAGAACAAAAATCTTTTTTGAGATCCCACATTTTCTATTCTATTGACTCCTAGTAATATGTAAATACAGCGAGAGAAAGGATTTAGCTTCTTGTTTAGGAGAGGGAACCATTTCTATATTTAATTAACATGATCTTTATCGTAAGCATTCTATTTACTCAGAAATACTCCCTATTTTCCCAAGCACTCTGTTTGGGGGCTATGCCTTTTAATTTTCTCGAAAATAAAAATGTTCAAAATGCACTTTTAGACGATCTCTGGTAGTATTTGGAAGTAAGTAAGAGGTCCTGTGATCTTCCACCAGCAAATTTTTGAACTTGAAACGCCAAAAACACAATTTCAGGTTCTTCAATTCTGTTAGGAAACGGGGAGTTCGGAAGCTTTCCCCGGAATTTTTCGAAATAGTCTAAAAACGCAGTCTTAGTGTGATGTTGGGGGGGGGAGGCAAAATTTTTAAAGTGTTATAAACATGATTGTAGGCCATCTTTATTAACGTTGGGGACATGCAGGTTTTTGAAATCCAAAAATGCAATTTTAGACGACTTTTTTTTTTTTTTTTTTTTTTTTTTATGGTCAAAGAAGGACTTTTCACAAACTCCCTTCCCGAAATTTTTTGAAATTAAAGCCATAAAAACGAAATTTAAGACGATCTTTAATGATGTTTTTTTAAGGGGGGGGGGGGGTGCTTATGTGACCTGAAAACCTTTATGCCTGTAATTAATTTTTTCTACATTGTATTAAAATGTTGATCTAGCTTCTGAGAATGAAAATAGAAAACAGTGAAAACTTGTAACCCCCATTCTATATTGTTCACATTTTAGTTAGCTTTGTCGGCAACATAAGGCTGAAAACGTCATTAAAACTAATACATACAATGCTTAGTAATTCTACCACGGTGTGTTTTTTACATTAACTGAATCATATTAAATTGCTAATATATTTTTCATGATTTTCTATGTATTTAATGAGTATGTTGGTGTACGGAATGTTTTCCGCTATTGAATTTTCCACCTCCCAAACCTTCTAAAGAAATTTGACGAGTCTGGCTCTTAAAGACACAAATAATTTTCAAAAATGTTTGTTGAGCTGTGGAAAGCACTTTATGTGTGTACCATTTGTAGTAACATAAAACACATGTAAAACGATGCAACATACACAGTATCTGGAATACGATTTAATCTATATATAAAAATATTTTTCCACTGGAAGGGAAAAATGTCAACTTTTCGCATTCGACAGCATTGTAACAATGTTCATTATATTGTAAATAAACAATTTGACTCATAAATATTCCTTTCAAATCTATTTCTTTTCAAACCACAAATTTGAAAAAAAGCAGATGTTGCGAATTTAACAGCTAATAGCACGCATCTACATGGATTCACTTTCAAAAGCACTTGATTCTTCACGAAAGCCTTAGGAAAAGAGGAAAGAAGAAAGGACGTCCAGCGGAGGTCATTGAGGGGAACTAATGAGAGGGTAATAAATCTTACACCCCATTAGCTTTTACCCCTCAAAAAGGGGAGGTAACTATTCTAGGGCGGGGCAAATGCAAAAAGGGAACGTATTTTGAAATTTTTTTCAATAGTTAGATCATGATATTTGTTTAAAAAATGGTCGCATTATTTCAAACAAGATCTCAAAAGAGAGCTGGAAATATTTTGCGTGTCAGGGCGTTCTTAAAATTTCGATAGCACGAGTTGCAGATGTTTTACAGAGCGAAATGTCCAACAGTACCTCGTTTTCGAAGAAATTCATTTTTTCTCGAATTTTAAAAAATCGGAGAATGGACACATCAAAAAAGTAAAAACTAAAAGAAACAGACATGGTCTTGAAAAATACTCAGAAAAAAAAACGGATCCGAAAACTTTACAGGAATTTGTAAAACAAGCTCCAACTTCCCCCCCCCCCCCGTAGGTTAACATTAGATCCGAATCTTTCAGACTCTCAGTGAAGAGCACCCTTAATGGTATAGTATAATAAATCCGGGAGTTATCCGGGGTTCCGTTAACATTTTATTTAGGTCCTTAGGGTATGAAGGTTTTACACTGTTAATTTCAAGTTCTGCATGCTTTAAATAGATTTGAGGTCTGCTGATTAGAAGCTTACTTAATGAATTTGTCTTCTCTTGTGTTGTGGTTTTGGTATCAGAACTTAACTAGTCGTCAGCGTCTAAAGTAAATGATCTTGAAGATCGTTGTTGTTAAGAAAAGAGAGACAAAGTTCCTAACACTAATCAAAGCTACAAAACCTACTGTAGCGATATAAAAATCGGTAGCATATTAAAATAAGATATGGTTAGATAAAGTTCACACCCGTGTGGTGACCGTGTGTGAAAGAATAGTTCCAACGTAGAGCTCATGCATGTCGTAAAAGGCGACTAAAATGGGTACCCAGCGTTTGGGGGTATAGCCAGGTACCCTGCCCTTGGGGATTATATCAGGGGTCCGGTCCTCCAGGTTCGGGGGTTGGGCGTAGGGCTAACAACTCTACCCTGTGAAAAAAGCATTGTTACGAAGTCTCAAGCAATCAAACTATCTGGACCGAACTCTAGAAGACAACCTGGCAAACTTTTGGTGGATCTCAAAATTAGAACATGGAATAATCGCTTTTCGTATCAAAGCAAATCGCTCCAACTTCTGACTGAACAACTAGACTATTACACGGTTGATATTATGTCCCTGCAGGAGATGAGGTGGATTGGTGATGGAATTATTGAAAAGAGAAATCATACAGTCTTCTTTAGCTGTGAAAAGAAGAAACATGCTTTGGAACCGGTTTTGTTGTGGATAAACGAGCTGGACATCTTGTCATGGACTTTGTAGCTAAATCCTCAAGACTAAAATTAGACTGAGAGGTAACTTCTTTAATTATAGCATTATTAATGCCCATGTGCCAACAGAAGATAAAGATTTAGACGAGAAAGAATTTTTCTTTGAAGAGCTACTCTCGCTCTATGCATCTTGTCCAAAACATGAAATCGAGATTATAGTTGGCGATTTCAATGCCAAAATTGGAAAAGAAAATGAGTATTGACCAACTATTGAAAGAGATAAATTACACGATTTTACTAATATATAGCAGTGGGCAATATCTTATTCATTTTGCTGCTGAGAATAATATGGTTATATCTAGTACATTTTTCCAGCATAAAAGAATGCAGAAATTAACCTGGAGATATCCAGATGGAAAAACGTTTAATCAAATCAATCATATGCTGATTGATTCTCGACACACGAGAAACATACAGGACATTAGAACTTACTGTGAATCTAACTTCGATTCGGACCAGTACATGGTATTTTGCAAATTTAAGGCCAGAATTTCCAATGCACGTAAATTTCATGGTCAACATATTGAAAGGTTTAACTGTGAACAGTTAAAAGACTTTTCAGTCAAGCATAACTTCCAGGATCAACTAGCGAAATAACTTGCTAATAGAACTGTTGAAGATATTGATGAGATAAACCAAAAATGTGGCTTCCTAAAAGAAGCTATTTTGGACACAGGATATACTGTTTTGGGAAAATTAAAAATGTCAAGAGAAAGGATTGGTTTGATGTTAATAGCTACAATGTGACCCAAAGAAAAAAATGATGCATATAAAAAGATGCTTAGCAACAGGCATTCAAGAGCTCCCGTGGAAGAATTTAAAGTTGCAAGGAAAAAAGAGTTCATAGGACCAAGAAAAGAATACTTCATGAGGATCTCTTTAAGGATGTTGAACATCTTAGGAGATCAAAGGAAAGCAGAACTTACTTCCATGAGATTAATCTTGGACGGCAGGACTTTAAACCTAGAACTAGTCTTTGTCGAGACAAAACTGGAGATATCCTAAGTGATAAAGCTAAAATTCTTCAAAGGTGGAATGAACACTTCAATGCCCTACTTAATGCAAATTGCATGCAAGCAGTAGAGCTTACCCTTCTCTACAGCAATCAAGATAACACTCAACCTCTTTCATTAGTTGAGGTTAAAGAAGGAATTAAAAAGCTGAAAAATAACGAGGCCCCTGTCCCAGACTTAATATCGTCAGAATTCTTCAAAAATTTGGGACCACAGGGGGTGAAAACATTATATAATGTCCTTTCGTCAGTATGGGTAAATGAGACCCTACACTGTAAAAAAAACTGTAAATTTTGAAGAAGTTATCCGTATTTTTTACAGAAAAAAAAACTGTTCGTAATAAAATACAGGATTTCTCTGTTTTTTTGAATATGTAACCGGTTATACTTTGTTTTTCTTCGAATCTTCGAAATTTCGCCCGCGTGTTTGGATTTAGGTTCTCGTGCTAGAGTTTTTGATCTTATATTTATTTAAAGCGAGTAAGTCTTAAATCGTTTGCAACTTCCATTTCATTGCATCCTAATCAATATTTTATTATTATGTTTTTTTGTCATCTGTTACAGAGGCATATTCGGAAATTTACCTTTGTATACATGTATTTCGTAGTAGTATAGTAAATATTGAAATGTATTCATGAAAGTATAGTTTCATTTTTTAATCTTCATAAAATAATAAATCAGCTTGAATAAATTATAAAAATACGGAAGATTTCTGTAAAATAAACGGAAGAAAACTGGCGTCCTGGCTGACAGTTTTTTTCCGTAAATTTTACGGATTTTTTTTACAGTGTACCAGAGGAATGGAGAGTGGAGACTTAGCTCAATTTGTATCATTCACAAGAAATGGGACATTCTTGACTGTTCTAACCACAGAGGAATCATTTTACTATGCACTGCTTATAAAATCTTTTCAAACGTTTTGTTTAATAGGCTCCCTCCTTTTGTGGAAAATACTATCGGAGATTATCAGTGCCGGTTCCGAGCAGGAAGATCTACCACTGATCAAATTTTTAACATCAGACAGATCCTAGAAAAACCAAAGAATTTGGTATTGAGACTCATTATCTTTTTATAGATTTCAAAACTGCCTATGATTGCATAAATGGAAAGTTACTTTTTGATGCTATGCTAGAATTCAACATCCCCGATAAACTTATAAGGCTCACCGCTCTTACGCTAAGTAAAACTATGCAAATAGTCAAAATCCAAGGTGACCTTTCTGAACTGATGGAATTTAGAAATGGAGTTAGACAAGGTGACGCACTTGCATGCCTACTTTTTAATACTGCTTTAGAGAAGGTCATACAAGACTCAAAAATCAACACCAGAGGAACGATATTCTTTAAATCTGTGCAAATTTTTGCATTTGCGGACGATATAGATATTGCAAGAACTCTTCCCGACCTGAAACAAGCATTCCTAGACCAGGAAAGGGAGGCAAGTAAAATGCATCTTACTATCAACCAGAAGAAGACTAAATGCATGAAGTGCTCTAGGGTAACAGACGCTACTACCCACCTGCAAATTGGTAGCTACAAATTTGAAAAAGTTGATAGTTTTATCTATCTGGGCTCTGAAGTCAACATTAAAAACAATATTAGTTCTGAAATACAAAGAAAATTGGTGCTGCCATTTGATGCTTCTACGGATTGAAAAAGTACTTAAAATCAAATTAACTCAAAAGGAAGACTAAACTTTTAATCAATAAATCTCTTATTAGACCTGTACTCACATGCTCCTCAGAAACCTGGACATTGACACAAAACAATGAAAATGCCCTTGGTGTCTTTGAACGCCGCATTTTAAGGGCCATCTTGGAGGAAAGGAGGTTGATGGTATTTGGCACTGGCGCTCTAATTTAGAGCTATATCATGCTTAAAAGCATGACCTGAGTAGTCACACCTGAGTGGTGGAGAGAACCTGATGTGGTCAAATTCATAAAAATCCAAAGATTCAAATGGGCAGGCCACGTCATAAGATTAAATAAAGAACGATCAACAAACATTTTTTTTTTTTGACTAAACCTACAGGAGTTAGAACAAGGGGTCGACCTAACCTCAGATGGGTTGATTGCCTTGGAAAGGATTTGTCTACCATAAAAGTGAAAAAATGGCTAGCCATGGCCAAAAGGAGAGAGGTGTGGAAAAAAATTGTTGAGAAGGCCAGGGCCCACCCAGGGCTGTCGTGCCACTGAGGAAGGAAATAAGATAAAGATTAATTTTTTTAATAGTAGGGCCTTGTAAACGAAAGAGCGGGATATATACCGGAACGTGGTGCAGCGTGTACTCCTTATTGTGCTGTTTAGACGCCCTACGCCATAGTTGCCGGGTCTTGTAAAAGATAATGTCATATTTATACCGACAGTATTCTATCCAAACCTTACACTTAGTTTTGACTTCAAAATGATGCATGGGTACAATGTTTAGAGGGCAAGAACTATTACAGCGTAATGTGTTTTCGGTAGGAAAGTTTCGGAAAAGTTTCGGTAGGAAAATTATGCACTTAAACTGCGAGTTTGACTGCTTTCTATAAATAATTACGAGAAATATAAGGGGTGCAGCATCTATCCCGGGTGCAGCGATATACCTTGATTTACCCAAATTGAATTTCCGAAATACATTTTGAATGAAATTGTTAAAAATATAGTAACTGATGACTGACATGATACTTTAATTATTGTCAGTCAGTTACCATATTTTTGATAAGTTGTTTTAAATCATCCAAAATGCATTTTGGGAATTGAATTGCACCATTAAATTCAACATAAAAAAGAATAATCCAGGGAGAAATTCTTTCGCACAATGCATATCATGCCTTAAATGTTACAAAATACTTGCCGCTTTGCTTTTAAAATGACAGTTACCCGTTTAGTTACACTTTAAATGTTTTATTTAATTGCAGAAAAATGTTTGGTTTGCATTCGTTAAACAACAAGACAGAATTTTTCAACAAACGCAAGTATATGATTTGCATTTTTAAATGATCCTTTGTAGATTTATGTCTTAAATTTAATTGCAGGAAGTAGTAATTCTGGGTACATAAATTGAAATTTTAAGCTTAAAATACCCTTACTTATAATTTAAAGGTAGTTCAATCCGAACGTATTTTACTTTTTCTTCGAGAGATGCTGTATTGTTGAGGCCCAGGTCCATAAAATATTTTTTCCACATTTTAAATGATTTGTAACTTATGAAAAATGTCATTGCAAAGTGAAACAAAAAATACTAGCTAAAATGATTTCAAGTTCAAATATTTGTTAGTGATATATTGAGTTAGACGGAAAAGACAATAGATTTTTTAAATGAAAGGCTCAATTTCTACGAAATAAAATACAGAAAACGCATCATTATCGAAAGACCAATGAAAAGAAAATAACGGAAAATCAAAACATGTCCCTTTCTTATGATTGCTAGTGCTTGTCCGAAGGCCACGCCCCCATCATTTGGGTCAATAAAGAAATCATTGCAATGAAAACAAATAAAAAGTAAAGAACAGAGCTTCAGCACGGTGTACTTGTCATACTCCCATTTTCTTGTTCATTGAAGGTAATATTATAGAAAAAATATTTTGTTGAAATGTACACATAGTAGGATGCTTAATTTAAATTTTAAAATGAAATTGGTTTGAAAATTCATTTAATTTCAGAATTTTTTAATTAATGAAAGTGTTTTGTACGTATTGTGCTGTCATTTATTAAAAAAAATATTAAAACCGATCTCTTTGAATGTGTTTAAGTTTTAAATTTTATGCAAAAATTAACTTCTGTTTAACTAATTAGTCTTAAAATCTTAACTATTCTTTGCATAAGCTATTTTCAGTATCGTCAAAGAAAAAAGAATACTTAGTTTTATTCTGAGTATTTTAGAGCTTTTCTGTGCTACTTGAAAAATGTCGATATTCTTCTATATTTGTTGACTAATAATCAAGCAACTTTCAAAACTCTGCAGCAAAACTTCTACTTAAGCATATACGCGTAACTGCTCCTACTTATACTCTAAGTTGACAAAACAGTATTATGAAGAAAGTATTTTCAATAAGACAATTAATATTTCCTTCTTTTTTTCAGTATAAAATTCGGTGATATTAACATTTATTGCAACTACTGCAAACCTTTTACAGTGAGAGGATGTAATTGTTACTGTATGTATTTAACAATAGTTTCGTGAATGAAAAACGAAGCACATTTACATCATAATAATAAGATGCTATCTTTATCCTCATCAGAAGCTGATTATTGACCTTCAGGTAATTTGCATTTTTAAAAAGTCTGCTCGATAAGTGACTTTTTTTTATTTGATTGAAAGATTTCATGATATTTATACAAAAAATCTTCATGTGATATATTCTGTCAAATTAAAAATCTTCGTAGGAGAGAGAGAAATCTTAAAAATGACAACTAAAGATGACGATGGCGGGATTACTCCTGTAAATGCTGATGATGCAACATGGATCCTTACAGCATCATTCGTGATTTTTACAATGCAAACAGGTAAGCAATCCGTGCTGCAAGCATCTGCGACAGTCCTGGTCCGACACAGATTTTTTTTTATTTTGCTCTAGCTGCTGCATTCTGCTCTGCTCAGGTTTAACTTTAGAATGTCAACCAGAAGAGATGAACAAAAAATGAAAAAAAAAGTCGTTTATGCTTGTAGTTCTGCCTTAGCCCCAACTTGAGGGAGATAACGTAGTGCTTATAGGCCAGAAACTGTTTCAGAGGGTGTAATTTTCATTGTTATACATTTATTATGGACAATTTATTTCACAACTTTTTGTTTAAATCAAGCCCAATACAGGGTTTACAACTGGGACTGCTTTCTTAATTTGTAACTTTTAACAAAAAATCAATTTAGAGCCCCCAGAAAATGATATTTTTAGGCAATAATTTATATTTCTCGTTTCTTCCAAAATTACAAATGTAGGGCGCTGGTATCATTTGAATTGCTATAGAAATACGTTAAAAACAAAATTATTTTTAAGAACAAATTGGTTAAGCTCCTGAGTCTGTGTCTTCTAGTTTCAATAGTTTAATTTTCAATGAAATGATCCGGAGTAAAAAAATCCAATCAAGCTCTACAATTCTCCTCAACTAATTTTTAAAGTAATTTCTGTATTACTAATAGGTTTTGCACCTGTGAAATGTTTTAAACTATTTGTTTAAATTCTTGAATGTATTCATTATATCTTAACAGTTGTGATACCTCAATGTGTCACGTCCTATACTTCATTTAACGAAGTTTGAATGCCATAACTAAAAGTGAAAATATAAACTGCAAAATATTTTTCAGGTTTTGGCCTTCTAGAATCTGGAGCAGTTTCCAAAAAGAATGAGGTAAACATATTGATGAAAAATGCAATTGATGTCGTTCTCGGTGGATTGTCTTATTGGATGTTCGGGTACGGTCTGCAATACGGACGAGGCCCTGGAACATCTGCCTTTTGCGGAATTGGATCTTTTCTAGTTGATGCTGATGATGACGATGAGGGAGTTTTCGCAACCTTTATCTTCCAATTGTCTTTTGCAACAACGGCAACAACTATTGTCTCTGGAGCTATGGCAGAAAGAGCCAACTTCAACGCATACATTATATTTTCCTTTCTGAATACAATAACCTATTGTATTCCAGCAGGATGGATGTGGGGAGAGCATGGATTTCTAAAAAAACTGGGTGCTATTGACTTTGCTGGCTCTTGTGCGGTTCATTTGACCGGCGGTGCTTCTGCGCTTGTAGCAGCATGCTTGCTGAAACCTAGGCTACATAGATATGATAAAGGTATCAGCTCATTGGCTTTGGGGGGTCCTGGAAATGCCATTATTGGAACGTTCACATTATGGTAAGTGAATTTGGAATTTAAAAATAATGAACGTGTTCTGACCAGATGTTTAACATTAATTATTTTTGACTTTCATGAGCAGTCAAATGGTGAGTAATTAATCGAAAGAGTAATTGCATCGTTATAGACTATAGCAGTAGTAAACAACTTAAGCGTTCAGGACAACAGCACCAGTACATTATTATCATAGTTTGACCTTTTTTATTCTGTATTTGCTGCTGCGTCCAGCTCTGCTTGAGGAAATTGTTCCGGTTTTTTGAACTTTTGCAGTTTTCAAAACTTTTATTATTAGCTTGATTGCATTTAGATGTACGAAAAGTAATTTAGTTTTTAAAATACTCATTGCAACTAATACTGAATTAATCAAAAGAAGTAAATAAATTAAAAATAAATTAAAAAATGAATGAATAAAAAATATTTTCTTTTTGCGGAAGTGGAGGGGGATGTAAATAGTGCACAATGAATCTGACTTCTTCGGAAATTAATGCGATTTTTTTGGAATGTTACACTAGTTAGAGACTTCCTAGGAAAATAATCTAAGTTCTAATTTATTTCATTCTAGTTTGAGCATTTCTCGTTTGAAGCCACTTTCACCAAAGCGCTGCTAAAAATATTTTCAATTAATTTTCTTCTGTATTGTTTACCGTCGAATTATTACTATTATTATTGCTATTACTTTTTCGTTATTATAACAGTTATGTTATTATTTTTATTATTATTGCTTTTCCTTTTTTTTTGCGCGTAACTATAAACTTATGTAGTTGTTATTGCTTCTCTTCAGATTTAACACACCTGATATGATATTCACATTGTATTTTATGAAATATTTGATGAACTAACTTGCACCACTTAAATGGAAAGAAGACAAATTAAATAGTATGAATTTTACGCGATGCAATTTCTCATGTATAATTTAGAATATATAGTGTGCAAAAAATGTGTATTGAATGTGCAAATGACTTTTGATTTGTGAAAAACTGTCAATTTGATTTTTATTTTAACAGGTGGGGATGGCTAGTATTTAATACAGGAAGTAGTTTTGGAATAACTGGTAACAAATGGCAATATTCTGGAAGGTAACATTTTTTAATCTCATAAATACTTAAACTTCAATTCATATTATTTTCCATTTATATGTTAACTCTCTATTTTTCGGACAATGAATTGAAGTACCATATATCATGCAAAATGTTAAATTAAATAAAAATTAATCATTTAACAATGAGATAAGCAGATATCTTCTCGTTGAAGCTGAAATTACCTTCATACTAGTAGCTAAAAAAAATTTAGTGCACCAGCAAGAATCCGCAAGTCACACCATCCGTTTTTTCCCTCAACGAAGCAAATAAATAACAGTTAGAATTTATGATAAAGTTAATGCAATTGATTTTGAAATTTGTTGCGCTTACAAAGACGAATTGACTACACGCACTTCTAAATAAAGTGCTCTATAGATTCAGTTGAGTATTTAAAATTCGAGTAAAGGCTGTGCATGAATTAGTTTTACAATAGGAAAAAATAAAGAAAAATTGTAAACAAATGTTTAAAAATTTATTGTTTTTCAGAGCAGCGATTAACACAATTAATGCATCACTTGGTGGAGGGGCATCAGCTTTAATAATTACGTAAGTTTTCAAAATTATCTTTATTTAAACGATTCAAAACTTGGATTATCAATTCATAAACAAACAAATAAATAAGTGTTGTGTGTGTGAAAATTTTGCTTGATTTGTGCATTACACCTAAAGGAACAGACTGTTTGTGAAGTTTGAAGCTCTAACGCAAGAATTGAAAGATATTCGTAAAATATTTTATGCCCTTTTATAGTTAGCCGAAAAACACAAAGAAACTGTATTTTCATAAACGGTTCAGAGAGTCATACATTTTTAAATAGCTAGCTGCGTCGCCCGGCGTTGCACGGTCTGTCTGGAAACTAACAGCGACGCCAGGTGACGCATGTTCAATCCTGATGGTGTGAATACAAGAGAAGAAATTTAAGGTGAAATTTCCATTTACACAATTACGACAACAGTTCCTAAAAAATCTCATTGTAGTAAAGACATTACTCCCGCAAAACTGCCCTTTGAATAAGGACATTAGTTCCTAAAAGAATGAGGACAACAGTTCTAAAATAAAGTCAGCGCTGCCTTTAAAAATCCCAACGCTATCAAAATGTGCTCTGCAGTGCTACCTCAACTGTTTCACCATTACTTGAAGGGGAAAGGAACTGAGCTGACTGACGACGCATGCCTAAAATTTTCTCTTGAATAAAAAAGGAGAAATATAACCAACACATTGTGATACAGTCGGACCCTGATTTAACGAATTCAACGGGACCAACACTTTTATGCGTTAAATCGGGGTTATTCGTAATATCGGGGGGCGAAAAAAGTGTATAAAAAGTGCACTTAGGGGAAGACCGCTTATATTGGACCATTGCTTAAATTGGATCGGGTTCTTAAAATCTAGCGTTCAGTTCTGCGCTACACTGTACCGGTAGAAATACTAAGATTTGTGTCTTTAACCTTTGAAGATGAAGTTTCGTCACATTTCGATCTGCATAGCTTGAGTTACAATGTGATTTGTGTTGAAAACGTGTTTGATCTAATTTTGAGAACTTGTATCCAGTAGAATACTACTAAAATTTGTGAACTGAAAAAATTTCTTTTATAATATTATAAGCAGTATTTGATGGGGGTTACAGCAATGTATTTACATGCACGATTGGGAAACTTGTTGACAAAGAATAAATAAAAGAATAAAAAATGGCGTGTTATCCTTTATTGGACAGTAAAAGTTTTCCTATATCGGACCGATGCACAGTGGGGCGAAAATGCCGAAAAGCGCTTAAAAGTGTTTTTAAACCTCTCTCGCTTGTTTCTTTACACAGGCATGTTATTATGGAGTTTTTCCGATTTGTTTGGGTTATGGATCCAAAGTTCGCAGGCTTACGCAGCTAATTCCTTTTCAGGGTCTTTCTACAGACCATTTATGACTCATTTATATTAATTTCTAAGAGGACATAGGAGGACATTTTTTTGTAGAGTGTTTTGAAAAAAATAACTTTGAATTCCAAAGTTTTCGGTGCTAATCAAAACCGATTTTCGGTTTGAGAATTCGATAACTCATTTTCTTCGTCCTATTACTATCGTTGAATACGAGAGAAATTAAATATACCCGCCTTTAACAAGAAAATATATATACGACTGCTTAAAATCAATTTTTGTAGATTCCCGTACTCATGGTTTCCTTCAGCTTTATAGTGACAAAGGGCGCTAATATTCCAGTTTTGATTGCCTAAGAGGTAGGCCTGTGCAAATTTATTAATCCTCAATTGTTTTGATATAAGAAAAAAAAAAACTCATTTATAAGAGCTTTTTGGCATTTTCGCCCCACTGTGCGATGGTCTAATTTAAGAATATGTAATTAAGCAAGCCTTTTTACTTATCACGTTATAACATAAGTTATTAGTGTAACTTAATAACGTAGTAGGGTTTATTTTGAAATTATTTTAACACTAAATAAGGAAATTCATTTTCAATTTTTGTTTTTTTCATGCACACTTTCTAGAAGCTCCCATCCATAAAACTAGGTGTTTATCCAATAAGATTCAATTTCAGTTTTGTTAAATATAGTTTTGCAATTTGACTGAAATTTGTGCTTGTTCACGATGCTTGTTGACTGGTTATTTTATTAATTACAAGGACCGGTAGTCCAGTTTAAGAAGATGAAATTCAAACAAACTTTTAAACTTTTTATAGAAAATAATTTAGTGGTGACATTTATATGCGCATTTAGGATTACTTAAAGTATAAATTATAAGGCTTATTAAAGCATTCACCCTGGTTTTTATTAAGTAAGTTGCTTAGAACCTTCAACCTCATAAAATAGATTTTTTGTCTATTTTTTTTAGCCAGAAGCTTCAATTTCAGTTCTGTTAGATAACATTCCTTAAATTTTTTTTTTTAATTTGACTGAAATTTGTGCTCATTAACCTTTTTTTAATCTAATTTCTTTATTAATTACAAGATACGTTAAATTCCATCATTCTTGGTTTTAGAAGATGTCTAAAAGGGGAAATGTGGTTAATTGGCGGGAAAAATAATGGAAACAGCCTTAGCTGTTCATAGGCATGATGATATGGGGCTATGCTATAAACTTGGCTAACGATAACGGTGCAATAATACTTTCTCTTCCAGCACACACTAAGCATCGTTTACAGCCCTTTAACGTGGCCTTTTTCAAGCCTCTGTCCATATATTTCAATCGAACCTGTGATACGTGGATGCGAGAACATCCAAATTAATGTATTACCCAGTATAAAACGAGAGAACGGTTAGGTGACTCTTATGAACAAACTGCCAGCGTGGCCAATATTTTGTGAATGGATTCTCTAGAACAAGAGTTTGACCTATTAGTTATTATTGTGTTTAATGACAGCAACTTTGTAGCAACCGAGTCAGAAGTTTGTAGTCCAGATGAGACTACCAAAATAAGCATGCTACATGTTCGGTGTCAGCTGTTCAAGATGCACAAGAACAATGTACGGATAAAATTAACACAAGTTCCGAGGAATCAGTGGTTAGTTTTTATCAAGTTATGATCGTCGGATCTATTGATGATTTTGTTAAGATGACACACACATTACCTTTGCATAAAAAATGGAAGGCAGAAGAACGAAACCTACTTCGGCAAAACGTTCTAACGTCATCGCCACAGAAAAAGGATACATAACAAAAAAGACCGCAAAAAAAGGAGCAAAAAGCCGCACAAAACAACTGGACATGAAATATTTGCCATAGAGATGAAGTGCGAAGCATGGTTTAGTGTATGAAATGTCGTCAGTGAGTTCATCAACATTGTGCCAAGTTAGCCCAAAGCAAAGAAAGAAATTCTATTGAAAATCCTGTAAAAATACTGTACAGTTCAAATGCAAGTTATTTTATCATTTACAATGATTACATTTTTCATCAATTTAGGAAGCGCATGATTCAGTATAGGCGCATATATTCCTAAATTGTTTTTCTGCAACTTTGTCAAAAAAAATTTTTTTTTTTTTAATTATCGTCATATTTACAGAAAACGGAAGTATCTATGGCTGTACCTAATTAAATTTAGCTTCAAATGTCCTATTTTTAATTTTTGTATAGTATATAAAAGTCTTAATAAGCAACTGCACAAACATATTCATAATTAGAAGGTACACTCTTTTTATTCAACGTTCCGGGACTTATTACACACTAGTTAATTTGAAATTTTAAAGTACTGACAATTTCCTTGGTATCTACCTCGAAATAGTTCTCTTTCGACTTTATGGAGAGAAGAAAATACTGTGTCATTTACATTCTGCAGCATGAGATATGTTTTTAGTTTCCAGGTCATGTAAACATTAGAAAAAATATGTTTTAATGGGATTTCAATTATCGCTTTCTGCATCAGAATCGCTGTTCATTAGCTGCCCCCTAACCCGTCTCATTCCAAGAAAAGTCTTTTTCTGCTTCGGACAAAATCGATGTATCATTTGGAAAACAATTCAAAATTTTTTAATCATATTAACAAAAAAAAAAAAAAAAAAAAAAAATGCTGCTAAAATAATTCGTTAATTCGGGGTTTATTTTTCGGTAAATAGGAGTTTTGCCTTCATTGTTGTCGGGGAACAAGAAAAATTCGCTAAATCGCGGAATTCGTTAAATAGAGGTTCTTTAAATCGGGGTCCGACTGCACTAGTAAGTAAAAACAACAGTCTTGAAATATCGTCAACTGAGCCTATGAATATTTTTTGGGAAGATGAAGTACAGCAGTCACCAATAAGGAAACTCCCAAAA
The DNA here is from genome assembly GCF_026930045.1 of Uloborus diversus. Lineage (NCBI taxonomy): Eukaryota > Metazoa > Arthropoda > Arachnida > Araneae > Uloboridae > Uloborus > Uloborus diversus. The sequence goes on from NC_072733.1 coordinate 78,600,158, forward strand.
ATTCTCGTTACTGAACCAACATTAGTCTGAAAAAAAAAACCTCATTAGCGTGAGACAATAAATCCTAAAAATTCTAATTGGATTGAGGGCAATTATTCATAAATATAATCGACGGAAAGAATAATAGAATCTGATAAAATAAGAGTAAGTTTTCCAATAAAGTCAACCATCGCTTCAAAAATCTCTACCGAGATAGGGAAAATAGATCCAAAAATGAAATTTAGAATTTAAAGAAAAATCCGAAATAGCATCAACAGTATATCTAAACGAAAAGAAGAAAAAACATTAGGATTGGAAAAACAGCAATAAAAATTCCCTTTTGAATGAGGACAATATTTCACAAAACACTCCATTGGAGTGAAGACATCAGTACCTCAAAATCCACATCAGCTTAGACTATTTTTTAATAACATTCAATTTTAGGTCCCGATTAGATTAAATACAGCATTAAAAAACATTTCAACCGCAAAATCAAAATAAAATTTTTAACGATCGTCTCTAGACTGCACACCCAAATAAATGGACTTTAAATGACAAAAAAATAATCAAAAGAAAAATTTCTCCCCCTCCTCCCCCTATAACCAGAAGCACCTAAAAACAGTTGAAGAATTTAATTATCCCACTCTTGAGCAAAAATAGCAACACAACATGGCATTTATTCAGATAAAGTCACGCGGAGATAAAGTCGAACTTTGATTTTCCCTTACTTAAAAACGGTTCTAACTTTTTTGCTGATTAATTTAGATCCTCCTTTCCTTAGGACCGTAGGTAGAAATTTTTCGAAAGGGGTATTTTTTCTGGACGCTCTAATGATATTAAAATCGAAGTAATGAGATAATAATTTCTTGTGGAAAGATACATTTTTGTGTCCTAAAAGGAAATTTCGAATAAAAAATGAGCTATTCATTGATTTTTGTTTTCAAAACGGTCTATAAACTTTCCCAGCATTTATCAACACAAAGTTAGTGTTTTATTTATATAAAGAAAATTTATATTTTATGATGTTTACGAAGATTTTGTTTGAAAATTGTAATTCAAATTGCAATAAAAGCCATTTTTTTAAATTGCCGGAATAAGAATTGCATACTGTTGGTTTTTACGACTGCTTATTACTTCGTCCTTTAATATTCGAATGATGACTTTGTATCCCTGTGATACACATTGACTCCTTAATCTATTTTCAAGCGCATCTGTAGACACCTACTTATTTTTCTTAGTAAGATTTTTCTTCTCATTTTGATTTTTTTTTTGCAAATAAGAATATAAAAGGAGATTCACTTTTAGTTACCAATAAAGTTAGATTACCTACCAGCAAAGGATTAAATACAGGTCGCACGTTAAGCTAAATGCTTTTTATGTTTTCAGGTATTGGAAGAATCGTTACTTTGCTGTTAGTGATACAGTTAACGGGATACTTGGAGCTTTAGTAGGCGTTACAGGTAAGAACACTTGAAGACCATCAATTTCATTGCTTTTTTAGTTTTTCCCATCCATCCCGAAATATGTATGTACTTACGTAAATAATCTGTATAGATTCAGTTTAACATGTTTCTTCTTTTCGACAAATTTTTATTTCGACAGAGCTCAGCTTACGACCAAACGGCACGACTTTGAGGGTCACAGATTTGGACAAAATTGTAGATATAAGTTCATCCCCACTAGATATAAGCCCAGGTAAAGCGGTTTGACTGCATAGGACCTAGTTTGGATGAAACGTGGATCCAAAGTCGCTAGTTTGGTCCCAGAAATGCAATGGAGTTTCCATTGGAATTTCAGATTTCGACACTAAACTGGTGTGCAAAAATTAAGGACGAAGTCGAAAAATTAGCATATCAGCTGAACGAAGAGGCAGAGTGGACAAAAAGACCAATCAGGAGACTAAGTAAGGTGATGTACCGTAGCACATGCGCAGATATGCAGGCAGACGTAATGGGGGAGTGTCTGAGTAGTATAAAGCATGTTGTCGGTGTAAGATCAGTATTTCTGGCAAAGAGATTGCACGCCGTATAGCAGTTAAAATCACACCGAGTTGCTGTCTCAGCGAAAAATGGCGAATAATCAATCTGTTAGACGACATCTGGATGCTTTTACCCGAGGTCGAATCATTGGGAAGTTGGAGGAAGGCCGCAGTGTGACAAGTGTGGCTGCAGAGTTCGGAATTACTCACAGCATCGTTTCACGACTTTGGAGACAATTTCAAGTTACAGGAACAGCTATCCGGGGGTTCAGTAGTGGTCGTCCACGAGGAACCACACCCGCAGATGACGGGTATATTGTCTTACAGGCCAGAAGAAACAGGCGGCAGACAGCGGGAGAAATCGCTAGACACACGACACAGGCGACTGGACAACCGATATCGCGTTTTACCGTGGCCAGAAGACTGCACGGTGGTGGTCTGTTTGCACGACGCCCTATACGGTGTATACCTCTAACGCCTGCCCATCAGAGAAGGCGTTCTCTGTGGTGCCGGGAACACCGGAATTGGAGAGACAATGAATGGGGACGAGTACTCTTTACAGATGAGAGCAGATTCAGTCTGAGTAGCGACTTTCATCGCATACTCATCTGGAGAGAGCGGGGAAGCCGCAATCATCCCTCGAATATCATTGAAAGGGACAGGTATGGAGGTCGCGGTGTTCTCGTTTGGGGAGGCATCATGCTTGGTAGTCGTACAGACCTTCACATCTTCGACGCAGGTTCAGTCAACGGGACTCGTTATTGTAACGAGATTCTTCTTCCATATGTGCGTCTTTTTAGAGGCGCTATGGGTCCGCAGTTCCTTTTCATGGACGACAATGCACCATGTCATCGCACAGTAGCTGCCGAACAGCTTTTAGAGAGTGAGGATATTGAACGTATGGATTGGCCGGCACGATCTCCGGATCTCAATCCCATCGAGCATGTATGGGATTTTCTAGGCAGACGCTTGGCAGTTCGTACCTTACCACCAGTAACGATTCGGGAGCTTCGATTGGCGCTGCAAGACGAATGGGCAGCAATGCCTCAACAACTCATTGACACCCTCATTCTTAGCATGGGCAGACGCTATGAAACCTGCCTAGCAGTCGGGGGAGATCATATCCCCTACTAAAGACCGGATGTTTCTTGCTGGACACTCATCACAGGAATGTTTCGGCCTTCAGTCGCATTGCGCTCCATGCTACTTTTTCAATAAAGCTTCTTTTTATCCCTCTGATTTCTCTTTTAGTAAGTGTTGCTTACATTACACATGTCCTTACGTATTGGGGATCTTACGGTATTAAATGTGTTGATTTGGAAAGCTTTTGTACAAAGTTATATTGAAAAAAACCGTCTCGTCCTTAATTTTTGCACACCAGTGTATGTTCGATGTCCCAACACATTTGGCATCTTTTGTTAGTACAACGAGTGGAAGGGAGAACAACTATTTATTTATAGGCATTATTGAAGTTACTTGAAAAGTCAAACCGATCTTTTTTTTTAATGGGCAATAAATTAAAGCTTTTTCTCCTCTCCCACTTTTTGCTTATCATTGTGGAATATCTTTGATAGCAGACGATAAATATCCAGTTAAATTAAATGTTTTCATTAGCAAACGATAAATACTTGTTGCTAGCAAAGAATTAATATAAGACGAAAATAATTAGTTTCATTTGCAAACGATAAATAACCTATAACTATGTTATTTTGGCATTCAAGTTACTGAAATTGAAAGTAGTCTCCAATTTAAATTTGAGAACCACTTATTAAAAATTATTATTCAACGTAATTAATTCAAAGGTATGTGCATGCAAATGTCTCATACTGCAGTACAATAGCAGAAAAGAAGGTAAAAATGGAAATTCAAAAGAAACTCCATTGCAATTCTTGGTTCAAATGGTTAACTTTGGACCCCGTTGCAGCCGAACTAGGGCCTGTGCAGTCAAACCGCTTTATCTGGGCTCATACCTAGTGGGAATTGACTTATATCTAGGATTTTGTCTAAATCCGTGACCCTCAAGGTCACGCCGCTTGGTAGTTAGGTGAACTCCAAATGGGGGGGGGGGGATAAATTGTTTTCAAAAATTATGAGAATCGGCAAAATACTTATGGAGTTTGGTGACATCGCCTCTGATAATAACGACTCGTATTTTCAGTTGAATAATTTCCTAATTTTTAGTTAATTATTTGTGCTATTTTATTCATTTGAAATCAATATTTCAATTCAATATTTGTAGTTCGAAGCAAAAATTTTAAAAGAAGTTGAATCTATGAAAAAGCTTTTGAGCGTTCTTGGAGTGAGAAATCTTGAAAGTTGTATCACATGCAGTGTTAAAAATCTAAAATGTTCATAACTTTCAACAGCTTTGTTTTATTGTCAAGCAGCTGCTTCAAATTTCACTACTTTCTAAAAATGTTATGTAACTTTTTTCAGCTGGTTCTGCCTTTCTTCGTCCATGGGAATCAGTCCTTGTTGGTGTTATTTGCGCCGTTGTAGTGAATGAATCTGCTCCTTTCCTGGACAGACTAAAGATTGATGATCCGGTAGGAGCAGTAGCTGTTCATGGAGTTGGGGGAATTCTAGGAATGATTGCGGTGGGATTGTTTGTTGAAAATGATCCTCTGCTTAACATGACAAATGGAAAGAATGGTCTTTTTAAAGGAGGTGGATTCTATTTTCTTCTTGTACAACTGTTATCTTGCTTGTGCACCGCATTGTGGAGTATGTCCTCGACATTCTTACTTCTAAAAGTAAGTCCAAAAAATAATAACTATAATAACTATCCCTACAAATCACAATTAAATTGAGGACAATTATTCATTAATGAAATCAATGGTTTTGTTAAAAACTTTCGTCTGAATAAGAACAAGTCTCAGAAAAGTCCAATTAGAATAAGAACGATAGTCCTTAATACTCTCTACTAGAGCAACTTTCCTGAACGTCTCCATTAGAACTAAAGTTGGAACTAAAATTTCTCCCTTAATGTCCCCATTGGAAACTAAATTTTGAACTAAATTTCAAATTAGAAAGTAAATTTGATAACCCAACTCGATATAAAATAGACCGATCAGTGAATGAACACACCCCAGTGGTTGAATAGCTCCTAATTTATAAAGAAAATAAGGTTTCAATATTTTTCTATAGATGAATTGGCAGTAGTAACTTTCAAAATCCTGAAAGAATACGACTTGAAAACGCTGCGCTTGTCCACTGGTTATATATGAGCCAAATGGTAGTTTAAAACAGCCTTATAATTTTTGAAATTGATATTACGCTAAAGTGTTAATTCACTAGTGGGTCTAACCTACTACCTACCAAATGTATTCTGAAACTCTGCTGAAGAAATGGACCAGGCATTTGACACAGTGTTCTCTTATAACAGGAATTAGTCCAATCAATGACTCAGAAAATCCTGAAGCAAAGATCTCAAGTCACATGGTTTACACTGGTGTAAGAAATTAAGAGAATTTTCAGATTTGATCAATTATCTCCAGAACTACTGGACCGATTTTAATGAAATTTGGCATGTACGTACATTGAAACAATACAAAACAAATAACCATCTAAAATTTAAAATACACAAGCATGATCATAAATAACGCTCGTTAGAGTCGGATGGTATGAAACAGGAATTGCAAAATTTAAAAAACACTGGGGTTAGTAGGGGGTACGGTTCACTTCTAACAGACATATAGGCCTCGCAGTGTGACTCCATACTTGAAATAAATCAGTTCATGGGATCCTTAAGCAATTATTTCCACTCGTTCCTCAACGCCATTATTAGGCTATGGATGGTCACCGGAGGGGTGTTGCGAGTTGCTATTGCCCTCTTGAGAGCGTCCCTGACATGCTCTACAGGATTGGAGTCTAGAGATCTACTTGGCCAATATATCGAGTGAATATCCTCCCCTTCCAGAAATTCGTCGACCAGAAGAGCTGTATGTGGTCTTGTGTTAACATCCATTAAAACTAACTCGGGGCTAACAGTGCCCCTCAAGAGGGAATATTATTGCTCCAAGATCACATCCCTATGTCGCGCAACTGTCACAGAGTCTCTCTCAAAGACATGGAGGGTTGTGCGGCCATCCAACATGATGTTATCCCAGACCGTCAAACCACCATTGCCAAAATGGTCGATTTCGCGGATATTGGAAGGCAAATAGCAAGTCGTTTCAGCTTAAACGACTATTCTTGTCCTACGTTTACATGGATAGACGCAGGGACCTGCTACCTGCCCTCCAATATCGGCGAAATCAACCATTATGGCGGTGGTGGTTTGGCGGTCTGGGCAGGCATCATGTTGGATGGCCGCACAACCCTCCATGTCTTTGAGAGAAGCTCTGACAGTTGGAGGACATAGGGATGTGGTCTTGGAGCAATAAGATCCCCTCTTGAGGGGCGCTGTTAGCCCCGAGTTAGTTTTAATGGATGTTAACACAAGACAGGGGTGATTGTGAGTTCATCAAAAAATACCTGAAAGTTTCAAAGCGAGACCATGGGGGGGGGGGGGTAATCTTTGACCCTTATTACTTAAGTGCACATTTGCCATAGTATTAAATAGTTCTGAGTCAAAATATTACAAAGTTACTTTTGAGCTGGTGTTATACAAATTATCTTGACATTTATTTGTCCATCTTAAGGGATAGGTGTCCGTCTTAAGGCTCTTGCAGGTATATTTGATGAGTATTATATAATTTTAAAAAATTGCGGAGGTAGGGAGATAAAAGCATAACAAAAAAAACATAATTCCGGTATTTTCGGACATAAAAATACCGGAAATGCGTCCGAAAATACCGGAAATTCGGTAAAATACCGGAACACAATCACGCCTGACAAGACCACATACAGCTCTTCTGGTCGACGAATTTCTGGAAGGGGAGGATATTCACTCGATGGATTGGCCAAGTAGATCTCTAGATTCCAATCCTGTAGAGCATGTCTGGGACGCTCTCAGGAGGGCAATAGCAACTCGCGACACCCCTCCGGGGACCATCCATAGCCTGAGAACGGCGTTGTGGAACGAGTGGAAATAATTGCTTAAGGATCCCATGAACTGCTTTATTTCAAGTATGGAGTCACACTGCGAGGCCTACATGTCTGTTAGAGAGGACCGTACCCCCTATTAACCCCCCTTTTTTTCTATTTTGCAATTCCTGTTTCATACCATCCGACTCTAACGAGTGTTATTTATGATCATGCTTGTGTATTTTAAATTTTAGATAGTTATTTGTTTTCTATTATTTCAATGTATGTACATACCAAATTTCATTAAAATCGGTCCAGTAGTTCTGGAGATAATTGACCAAATCTGAAAATTCTCTTAATTTCTTACACCAGTGTATTTCGACGAATGGGAGACACGTTATAAGTGAAACTAGTGGAGGAAGCCTGATGTTTTCCAATACTTTACTTTCAAATGTATCACGTGACTTGGAATCTTTGGTTCGACAATAGAAGGCTTCACTCTCTCCACCTTTTATTCTTTCTCAATAGGTATGCTACATGATCTAAAGAGAAATGCACTGATGAACGCTTGGAATAACTTCACGTACGGTCGTGAGCGAGTATTAAATGGATGCCTCACTTGCCAAATCGATTAACTCTATTAAACAAAAAGTCGAGAAAATTTATGAAGAAAACATTGTTGTCCATAGGAGTGAATAGGCTCTCGTGTTACATTTCCTGCCATCACATGGTCAGAAATGAACTGAACCAAAACTTTAATATAAATTCACGTGCTAAGCACCATTAAAGCAGAAATGAGGATTTTTTTTTAAGTGGAGTTAATCGATTCATAAAAATAATTCAAAATTTAATGTTGGAAAAATAAAAAATTTTTCTTTTTTTTTTCTTTTTCTCCTTAGTCTAGCAATTTCAGTGACTAAAAGTAGTACTTTTGACTAAAGGAAACATCCTCATTGTAAAAAATTTTGAAAAAAAAGCGAAAACGAATAACAGAAATAACAAGGTCAAATTTAGTCTTCAATTTTAAACCATAGGGCTAGTAAAAAGCAAGCACAAACCTCTCCTACTCAAGAGAAAATGATGTTAGTATTTTAAAAGTACTGTCTTTCAGAAAGAAATTACAACCAGCTATAAATTTGAAAAAATAATAATATTCGCAAGTACAAAAGATACACACATACAACGATTTATCAAAAAAATAACACGCAAGAGACGGAATTACTTGAAGATGAAGGACTTCTAGACAATTAGAGAAGGTGTATCGCGCATTGTTAACAGTACCACCGACCTGCTTGAATTCAGAAAGATTATTTTCAACAGTAGGAAAGTTGAGCACTAAAATGAGTTCCAGGCTTAGAGACAATTCAACAGATTCATTAAGTTTTTCACTATCATCAATTTTTTATTATGACATTTGCTCCTCCATTTTACGTTCGTTCACATGACGTTTTCGTAAGTAATACAATTTTTGTACAAAATTATTAAATGTGGCAACGAAACAATATGTTTTCATGCATTTTTTGAGAAATTTCGAATACCGATATTAATACCGGTATTCCGGTATCTCGTTTTAAAAATACCGAATACCGGGATTGAATTTTTGGTCCGGTATTGCAATCCCTATTAACATAGCCTATGCTTATTGTTGTGTGCTACATTACATGTTATGTACTTCGTTACAGCTCATATTTTTATATGTAATGGTGGAAACAAGAATTTAATACATATTTACACTTTAACAACATCACTATCAGCAAGAATTATTTAAGCAAAAATGTCCTTCTAAAGCATTCAAAACATTTAACAAAATGAATTTGTAAGATGATAAGACTCTGAAAACATTAGACTGTTGTTGTAACTAAGTCAAAAAAGAAAACAGAACAATGACTATGTGTTCGCAGTAGCTTATCTTTTATTGAAATACAAGAGATTCTGACGCATTTCATAAACTACAGGTATCCGTCATATAACACGGTTATTTCGTTTCGTGTAGTAACGAAACCGTGTTACACGAGAGTCTTTTATAAAAAATTTTTTAAACCTAATTAATCATGTACATATCATAAATCATGTCAATGTGTACCGTGTTATATCGAAACCATATTCCGTGTTATATCGAAACCATGTTATACGAGACCTTGAGATAATGTTAATCAAGGAATGTGCACCGTTTTGCATCGAAACCAAATCATAAGGTGCAAATTTCATAATAGCTGAAATTTCGGCTCAATAGAACATACAAACGAAAACTGGCCACCAGAACATACAAACACCCACTGATTTAAAAATAAGAGTTGTTATAAACGATAAAACTTAATTATTTTACATACCTCAAATTAAAACTGTTATGCACAACAAGAAAAAACTTTATCCGCTTTTCTTTCTGAACTAAGAACAAAACGCATTCCATAAGGAAAAAAAAAAATCTGAGCTTTTCTGTAACAATAAAGTTCGTCTGAGCAACAACAGCAAAACAAAATTTAAAATAAAATAAATAGAATCATTCTATTTATTTTATTTCATATTTTGTTTCGACTACATTTTTTATTTATCGTTTGCCAAATTTAGCTTATGTTTAATCCTAATGTTATTTTCTTACAATGTATTGGAAACATAATAATATCCACCTTTTTACTTTTAGAACACTGATGAGAAAAACCAAACTTTTGAGCCCAAGACAGACAATTTTTCGTAAAAGTTTCATAAAAACAAAGTAAAAAAACTTATTACAGTTGTTATACATTTTTTAGCAGTGTAAGGAACAAAAATTAAATTTCTTCTTTTAAAAGTCGAGTTACATCAAAACCGTGTAGTTATAGATTAAAGTTTCGTACCGTGTAATATCGAAACCGTGTTATACTAATCGCAAATTTGGTACAGTGTAATATCAAAACCGTGTTGTAGAAGTACCTGTTATACGAGGGACGCCTGTACATCTGTGCAGTGAGAAGCAAAGGGATGTTAGTAGACTTTTTAAAGTTTTGAGAATAAGGCATTTGAAGTTCAGA